>NC_069120.1:4610000-4785000 GCF_025612915.1 Magallana angulata | reverse complement strand
TCTTGCACTGCAATGTGAGCTGGAAATACAAATATTATGGTAGATTAAGTATGTTAGATATAAAGAATGTAATATAGGAAGCACAATCTGCACCTATAAACCTCAATATCCAACTCACCTCCTTCTCTTCTGAGTTATAGACAGCTGCTGTGGGGTGCAGCACTGCCTTTTGTGCATAATAAAACAGTTCACTGATATTCTTTAGGGTTCTGGCCGAGCACTGAAAGTTATAAAATAAATGTATGATGAATATGTTATAATGTATAAATCACTGCAACTATCAGCTATTAAGTCCTCTTATCACCAAATATTTTGTAATGAAATACATACGAACCTCAACACAAGTTTCCACTTCAGCAAAGTCATTCATTATAGGCCTCATGATCTGAAATGTGATTTTAAAACAATAAAAATTATGGAAAACATTATTCACCATTTGTAAAACTAAATTCAAACAAATATGTACTGTATATGTTTATGAACAACAGCATTTAATGAAAAAACTTTAGGAAGAGATATTTATTAGGAGTGAATGGCCAGACCTCCTCTGTGCTGAAGTCCATCATATCACACTTGTTGCCCACGAGTATAACAGGAACTTTATGCTCCTCTCCCAAGTGAGTTCGAATGTAAGGCAACCAAAATGAGGTAATCTGACATATAAACAATTATCATTCAAATGCAAATTTCTTTTAATTTGATTCTTTTATTTCAATATATCATTCAGCTTGAAAGAACCATTCATTTATTAAATCATTATAATTTGTGTGATATAAAACAAACATCATAGTTAATATCAAATTCTTACTCTTTCAATGGAGTCCTCATCATCCACTGAGTATATTATACAGATAACATTTGACTGAAATATGAAAAAATGTGTATACCTACATGATCATTTCAATAATTCTTTCATTTTAGAGTAAACATGCAAATGTCAATTTGAATTATTTACACCAAAAATGTCCTAGAGTTGGTATGAGAGCTAATTAATCATTAATTACCTTTGCCATCTCTTCTTGGAGTATATCTTCATCTTGCTCTTGTGCTGTAACAAAATTACAAACTTTTATCATTGGTTTTTGAAGTAATGGTTATCCTAAATATTAGAATCTTTAATTGACTAACTTAAATGGATAAATATATATATGTATTGACTCACAGCTGTAGTCCACGATGTGAGTGGGGACTCGTTCGGGAGTGACATCGGCAGGGATGGTTATTTCCTCTGCCTTAGCTGGAACTTCATCCGGAAACTCCTCACTGACCAGGCTAAGTATCAGTGAGGTCTTCCCAACACCAGCTAAAAATTATTATGATTTGAAAATATTTTACCACCAAACTTCCTATTTCAAAAAAAATTCAAATACAAACAGTGGTACCAAATGTATCTTATACTGATAGAACAAAAGTAGATTTATCTTAAAAATAGGCAATTTAAAACTAATCAATAGACGTTAAGCAATTTAAATCTAAAAAGAAAGTAAAGCTTTAGGGCTTTCTTGTTTGCAGTGAAATTAACTTTTATTTTCGAAACTCGAGCGCTTGCTGACAAGGATGCTGGGAGTGGATACATCCCAGTGCATCTTATGCAACATCTGCACCGACCGCTTCCCAAAAGGCGAAAACTGTGTAAAATTACACTTTGATTTCAAAGCAAAGCTGATAAAGAAGAAACATAAACATGCTTACGATCTCCAACAAGTAAGATCCTAACTTCTCTCTTTGATGTCATGGTTGAAAATGTTGACAATTTACTAAACTAGAAGGTCATTCTATATTTCCAAAATTCCCACATATTGGGGGCATGATGACAAAAATAATGTCTCACATAAATCCCTGTCACTATATTAGATATAAAATATAGAATAACTATACAATTTTCATTATATTTTATGCAAAACACGATAATTTTACATCAACATGTGAGGTTCAATATGAAAAAAATCCTCGCCATCTTCGACCACTCTGACTAGTAAGAAAACTCCAGAGTAACCCGAAAGTAACTTCCGGCGTTATTGCGCACAATCGACTAACGAAAGAAAGCGTCTGCAGCAACCACTTGTAAGGAGAGTGCTTGGATTTATAATAAAACAACGAAAAAGTAAGTGATTAAAAACTTTTGAAGGCTTTATGAATTTTTTGGTTAACGTGGTGCTAACCAATGACGACCAGTTTACTACATTTGTTTACCCATACCGTACCGCTACTGTGCATAACACCATGCATTGTCATGCAAGCATGCAGCATATATCTGCATTGTCTCCATCACATTGAAACACATGATATAGTGTAATGGGATGGGATAAATAATGACAGATCAGACTGGGATTTGAACCCGGGCCCCCTGAATCTCTAGTCAGGTGCTCTACCAAATGAGCTATTTGTAAACTTTATTTAAACTATTAATTCTGACCCTCACGTACATTCTCCCTCCCCCCTCAGGCTCTTCCCTCTGCAGGAGTTAACCTATCGGTTCCAGGGGTTGGCACGGCACCAAATTAACGGGATGGGAGAAATACTGATGGACGAGACAGACTTTTTACCCTGAATTCAATCTCTTGTCAGATTTTGGTGTAATTAATGAATAAAAACCAATTTGAAACTCTTATATTTTTGTCTGCTTTATAGTTCTATTATTATTATTATGATATTAGGTATTATACTACGAAGGAGTGAGCAAATATACAATGAAAATATATGTATGACTGGACTGGGAATCGAACCTGGGACTCGATCTTAATTCTATAAATGGAATTGCTCAGGAAGACCTGTATAAAACATTAGCTTTGAAAGCAGTTTATAAACATCGCATTTAAAATATCATTCACCATGCACTTTAACTTTATACTTCCATGGTCACTGGGGGGTTTCAACGCTTCAGTGTCTAAATTCATAAATCATAGATTATATTATAATATTTCAAAAGAGAGAAAGATTATTTATATATAGTGCGCAGATGTTTTGGTACCAATGAAATGTTTTGAATGTACTTGCAGTGTATGTAAAAATTAAGGTAGCTCTCTTCTTCAACAGATTGTATTTTTTACAAAATTGCTGTCAATTTTTATGACCAATTGACTTCTGTGAACAGGGAATTTTAATTTTGCCAGGGTGGGCCTGTATGACAGATTCACAGAAATGACAGATATATGAATGTAAAACATGCATGAGGCTTACAAGAATGATAAATTATCTGATAATTCTCTTTAAACACAGCTGTGCTATGGAGGCCAGTGGATTTAAATTAAATAATAAAAATTAATTTTTTAAAAGTTTGATGAACCAAAATGAAATTGTACACAGTATATGGCTTTTTTTCAGGGTTGGCAAAAAAGCGGGAAATACCCATATTTCCCAGGACGGTGGGAAATACTGGTAATTCCCGGGAATTACTGGTATTTCCCGGGAAATACTGGGAAATAAAGTACAACTACATATTATAGTACTTCATACTTTGACATTAGTCTTAATCAAATCTGTAGGGATGTAGACAATAGTACACCTTGTCAGCTATATGACATTTTATAATGTTCTTTGATTTTAACAAGTTTTGACTGGTCAGTAATGCATTGGTTATATTCTTATGAATACTCAAAACATGGTTCATTCATACACCATTGTTACCGGTATTTTGTTTTTAAGGCTTTAGTCGGGTAAAGATGCATCTATACAGTTATCAACATGATATCAAAAGTTCCATTTTCTGGTTATTTGGTGAGTGTGAAAATGGGGCAAGAAAATTGTGAAAAAATAAAGTTTGACTGTGTCACTACCTCAGTTTGCAACACACCTAAGAAGAAGCCAATCAGGCCCACTCATAGTATATATCTCCCCAAAACAGGTGCACAAAACTGTCAAGTGTCAATTATTTATTAAAACAACATGTTTGATTATTAAATTTTTACTTGTAACACCTACACTAATTATAACAGTTTATTTTGTGCTTTGAATTATAAATCTGTAAAACACAAAACTTGAAGTTCAAAAAGCTGGAATAAACTTTGTACATTAGCAGCTATAGAAGTCTTTGGGAATAGGTGATCTGGTGAATTTAAGATTCATACACTGACAGTGAAATGGGAAAGTATGATAAATTGGTTTTTGATGCTTATTGTTAATATCTTATATCCTAAACATAAGTTTTACATTGAACAAATTAAAGAAATAAAGATTATAAATTTGTGTTTCCCAGTATTTCCCAGTTTAGTGAAAAACAGTAGTATTTAACGGGACAGGAAATACCGGTATTTACCACCGTAATTCCCTGCAGCACTGGTATTTCCCGGCCAACCCTGCTTTTTTTACCCATGCAGCAACTGCAAAGTAAGTTTAATTGCATATGAGGCCACGCACTTGAATTTATGGAAAACTGATTTCTCTATGTTGCATTATTAAGAGCCCATTCATTATTGTGAATTGTACATAATGAATTACTGATTTGTATTACCAGTAGTTAAAATTATAGCATGATTTGCAGACTACCAACAAATCATTATAGTTTAATTAAAATCTTTATTATATGATGAAACTATGAAAAGAATTTTTTTAAAACTTAAAATTCCAATCAGCAAAATATACATTAGAGAAAAATGTTAATTGTGCTTTTAGAAATATAAGAACTCTGCAAATAAACAATGTAAATGGTCACAAATAACATTCCACCATTCACTCCAGCAAGTTGATTAGGGTGCTCTAGAATGAGCCAGGTATTTACTGAACCCCTGGCGTTCATTGTGATCAATCATTGATCTTATTAATTTAAAGGTTACATTGTGGGCACCAATACTCATGGCCTTGTAGACAGAGTCCTCCACTGCTTAACATATAAATGGAATGATCAACAACCATTTTGGGTCAATACTTTTAAAAGCAAGTTTAAAATCCGAGTATATAACAGTCGTGGAGAGATAGTCTTAATTTACATATCTTTGTTCTCTTCCTTGGAAGGATTTAAACAACAAGGTAGGAATTTAGCATTTTATTGCACATGCGGTAAACTAGATGGTACATGTTTACTAATTCTAATGTTTTCGATCATACTGAATTTGAGCATCAAAATTACCGCAAACAATTCCAAGACAGTTTGTTTTTTTTAATTAAAAAGTATTTGTATTTACATGTAATTTATCAGTTTTCTCCATGATTTTTCTAAAAAAGGTAAACAGTAAAGTTGATGTATTCAAAGACTATTTATAACATTTCTTTGCAAAAGATTTTTAGAACAGTGTATTTAAACTGTGTAGTATCTAGTTAAAGCTTCAGGAGTTTCCATTATATACACAGGGTTCAATATTCTGCCGTGTACCTGTACCTGGAACAACAATCCTGATTAATATTGCTTGCTGGCTGTGCCAAGACCATTCAATTTAAATGTCTTCTAACCTAGTGATAGCAAAATTCTAAACACAAGCATTAGATTCATGCAATTCATCATAAAACCAATTTAAACTGACATAAACTTATAATCAAAAACTTCATTTACTTTGTTAAAGAGACTTGAGCATTTTATCTTAATGTTAGGCTATTGAATTAGAATTTTTTAAAAAAGAACTTAAAATTTGAAATGCTTTTTGTAGGCTGCTGGTCTAGACTTGCACTAGGGATGAGTGACATTTGATCTTGGCTGTACAAGAATCGGTGTTGACATTCTCTGATTAATCCTGTAATAGTCCTAAACTTGATCAACAGAATTGTTCTTGTTTAGAACATGGCTCGTCGCAGACAAGAAGCACTCGATGCTGGACAGGTGATTGAACAAGGTAACAAAACTGATAATGCTACACGATTATACAATGCAGTGATTTACTTTTGATAACAGTTAATTTGTTCTATTCATGATATGTCAGAGACAGTGAGGCTAAAGTCATTAAGTAAAATTTTTGAGCTTGAATCTTGAAATAATAGTGGGTACTTTTATCTAAATTGGTCAGTGATCTATTGGAAATAGTTGTATAGCTTTTGATACACTAGATTAAGAGTGACATTCATCTGAAGTGAAGTGCTGCATGTAGCATCATTACCAGTATTTGCTTGTCACATGGATTGAGGTAAATCTGAACTGCATGGGGCTCTTAACTTCAAATTAATGTGATTTATTGGCTATAGCAAGTAAATCTCCTGCTATTATGGAGTGCTGGTGTTCAGCTGATGGTGCAAATTAATACCAACTTTATAACCAATCTTGTCTCTCTGTGGTTGACCATAGACCAGCAGAAGCAAGTGTTGACAAAGTAATAGCCGGATCATATCAGCCATTCATTTGATGTCCCTCCGGGCTGACTGCTCAGTAGATTTAATCTCGGCCTATACTGATTGGTTTAAACATGCAATCAATAATCAATTTAGGTGTAAAATGTAAAGAGTGAATGGAGGGGATTGTTTGATTTTAGAGAGCCAGCTGATTTAGGAGAAGATGAGAGAGAGGAATTGATGATTATGATAATTATATGATATGAATTTTTTCCTTTTTTAGTAATTTGCTGTGACATCTGTTTTTCTTGTAGATTCTGCATTAATTGTGCAATATAAGCTGACCATTCAGATTTCAGATTCTCTTTACCATAACTATGTCAGTATTCAAGATCTTTGCATGTTTTTATTTTGTTTTTAGGGAAGAACTGGCCTGAGAAGTTCACAAAGCTAGAAATCCTGAAGGAGATCCCCTTTGACCCTGCATTGGACTGCATCTACTCGCTTCAGTACTCCTACAGTGGGGAAGTCCTGGCAGTGGGCCATGGGAATGGTGCCATCAGGGTATTCACCAAGATTTCTATTTATCAGTACCATGAGTCAAATGCCCAAACATTATGCAAATATTTCAAATTGGTATTCCCTATGTGAAAACAAAATGTCAGTTAATTATCCCCAATTTGTGTACAGATTTTCAAATTTGATGTCACTAAGGCCATCCGTAAAAAAATGTTTGTCGGAATAGCTGCTTGGAGGTTTCTAGACCTAGGAGGGAGGGAGGGAGGGGATTTTTTTTTCGGACTTGAGTTTTAACTAATTAAAAACAGGTAAAAAATAAACATTTCTATATATATATAAAAAAATATTCTGTATTTTTTTGCTAATAAAATTTTATTAGCTGGGGGTATTTCAATGAAGCGGGAGGCAATTCCAAACAAACCATAATTTTATTGTGGCCTAATTAACTTCACATCAAAGTAGCTTGCAAGCACAAAAATCAAAGTAACGAGACCTTTGCCAATTTATATTCACAAGACTATTATATTGATTGAATTTTTGCTATTTTTTGTATAAATGGTATTCGATCTGGCTATCATATAAAACACTATACCGTCAATCAATTCCCATTATTTCTGCTGAAAAAAACTGCAACATTGACAATAGAAAAAAGTTGTAAAGACTTGTCCCATTTAACTACATGTGCATTCTCTCTCTTTTCTTCATTTAAAGAAATAATGACAGCTTTATATAATGTGTGTATACTAAGTTGACACAGAGTTATGTTTCTTTGACTCCTGCTGTTTTTCAGTTGTACAGCTCCACTACTGGTGAGTTGGTGTCAGAGTTGAGAAAATCTCGTTATGGGGGAATGGCCATTATGTGCATGAGATTCCATCCCAAAGCACATCACATCCTGCTGGCCTCAACATCAGATGGCAAGATCTTCTCTTGCAACACCGACACTGGTGCTATTGAGGAGTTCGCTTCAGGTATACAAGTTACCATAACAAATAACAAACAATTTAAAGTAACCGTCCAAACAATCAAGATCACTTTAATTAATCCTGTCGTTAGAGGTCTGCTGCAAATTTCGATCAATAACATTTGTTATTTTTCTTTTGGGTATTTTTTTGTATGACATTTATCTCTTTACAGAGAAGGATAATGAAATTAACTGCCTGGATTTTGATTTTGATGGCCTACATTTTGCCACTGGAGGAAGGGACTTGAGCATCAGAATTTATAACTCAAAAACAGGACAGGTACTTTTGCACTTGGAGGAAATATGTTTTATCGTCTAAAATTTCTTCAATGAAGTTATTACACAACACTGCATGTGTTGTCACTACTGTGAGGCTTATATATTCTGTTAGAATATTAGCCGTATTTCTAGGAAATAATTGAGTGATTGCTCTATTTGCAGCTTGTCCACACATACGAGGGATATAGCCAGAAACAGAACCCTACAGAGATCCAGACGGCTGGATGTGCCATGAGAGTGTTTGCTCTAAAGTACCACCCTGAGTACGATGACATCTTTGTGACAGGAGGATGGGAAAATCATCTCAAGGTAGATATCTCAGTGATATCTCAGAACAAGAGAGCTCGCAAATTGATCTCATGTCAATCATCTCAAAATTATCCTGCTCTGTGAAGGAGTCTCTAAAAATTATCCTTATAAAGATAAGAACCTCTTGATAATCCATCTGAGAGTGGAGGATACGTACCTCACAATAATAATCCAATCCTAAAACAAAGGGCTTCTATAAACAATATCCCTTATATATCCTAACTGTGAAGAATCTCTATAAAACTAATCATCTTCATGTTGGAACCTTTTAAAACTATGCGAAATTTTTTTTTACAAAGATGATCTAGTAACTTCATATAAAAGGAATTTTGAATCAATCACCTTATCAATACAAGTCCATTAATTGAACTAATTGTTTACTAAATTGAACATCGGAAAGTTGACATCAATTTATCCAATTTAATATGAATTTGTTTACCAAGTATCATTATCTCAATCTGCATGCAACATCTCAAGATCTCAGATATTGCACAGTTGTCAAAATTACCTTTAAGTAGATTTCAAATTAGGCATCTCAAATTTCATTTGGCCTCTCAAAACCGATTGGGCCTCACATTTTGGTATTGATCATTAGTTGTTGCTTGATCATTAGTCAATTGTCAGGTGCTTTGTAAAGTTTTGTCTGAACCTCGTTTAGGATATAAATTTGACAACAAGTATACGTAACACTGTAATTATCAGAATCAACAGAATCTTCAATCATTCTGTACAGTGGTTTGACCCTGATGAATGTTTACCTAATTTTAGGCTCTGCTAGAAAAATTCAATTAAATAAACAAAAGTTTGTATACACAAAATTTCACGGAAAGATATCTATTTTTACTTGTACTGTCAAAGAGAAGTTTTTTGTCTAATGTATATATAATTCATTTGCATTTCTATCTTCATTAGTTTACATGTATCGAGTGCAGCATGATAAATGACCCATTTTTGGTGTTTTGTTTACCCGCAATAAAGTGCCAAAAACATATAACGAAATAAATGGCACTATATAATGCCAGTTCAATGAGGAACAGCTAGCTGTTCTGGGCTGATAACATCAGCTGTAAGAGGGCGTAAGACATAAAGTGTGTGCAATCAGTTGTGGATTCATGAGGCAATTATGTATTGACTGGAAAATGAGAATGGTTTATAGAAGCAAATTGTAGTTAATTTCGTCCCCTTTCAAAGGCTATCCTGAAATCACCGTAACATTTGTACCTGAGATATAGCAATGCTTCCATGTTAACATTTTATATTTTATATACTTAACAGAGTGCCATAAAAAAAAATATCCTAATCAATATAGCAAAAATGGCAGATCACAAAAAGATTCTTGATTTGTTTAATTGTGCATGAACATTTGGCAGTGATTTAACCCTGATGACTCAGGCACAGTAGTGGTTTTGCTTGTTGTTTTTTAAGTTTTATTTTAAGATATTATATTTACTGGGTATTAATGATAATCACAGGAAATTCTTCATGCATTGATTTCTTGAACAGATCTGGGATGCTCGGTCAAATGATGGAGTAAAACGAACAATTCACGGGCCGCATATCTGTGGAGACAGTCTGGACCTGAAGGTATAGTCCCTCCTCATTGCTGAATAACAAGAGCCACAGAAAGAGGCAACTTAGTACTTAATATTGAAGTCAGCAGGCATTGATACGTTACAATCAGAGATGTTGAAATCTATTTTAAGAGGATTATGTATTTCATCACATGTGCAGCAATTTTCTGTTAAATAATTCAAACTCCTGGGTAGTCTTTAAAACTGTAAATATTCTTAACCATGCTGGTGTGACAATGAATTCTAAAGTAAACACGTCTTAAAGTAAGAAGTTCGATATTGTGATTTTTGTAGGTTTTATATAAAAGAGTGTTAAATTATTGGAAGTTAGGTTAAGATAGATCAGAGTTGATAAAGCCAGAAACTGTCTATGGTATGAAGTGGTAATTTGTAGTTCAATAGATTTCTGTGTTGCATTTTGTTTTATTCACCATTTTATGTTTATTTTTATTTTAGGGAATGAAAATCTTGACTGGGTCCTGGGTGGCTACCAATGCTTTACAAGTGTGGAACTACACTGAGGGCAAGTTGGATAAGAACATTCCGTTTGACTACAAGGGACATGACGGTGCCTACCTGTACTGTTCACAGTTCTGTGACAATGATGTGGTGGTGGCCGGGGGGAGTGGCACCAATAATGTACAGGCCATCAACACAGTCACAGGGGAGGTAAGCCTGTCACACACTCAAAATCAATATCAATATCAAGATTTAATGCTGCTGTGGTTTCATAGCTTATTCATTAGTTAATCAATTTGAGTTCTCTCCCTTTCCCTTGTGTAGGTTATTGGCAAGGTACAGATGCACAAACCGGTCCAAGCCCTGGACACAGTGATGGGGGGACGTCTACTAGCAGTGGGGGGAGGAGAAAACAACCTAGTCCTTGCGGCCTTGAAGTAACTCCAAAACAGCGCTGTGTTCATTCCGTATTATTTGAACTGTATATTGCTCGTCTCTGTATGTGCTGCTGATCAAGTGTTGCCAAAGAAGTCTATGATCTAGAACATTGACCCTGCACTGTATTACAGGTTATCCCTACCTGTGGCTTGCTTCAACAATGGTGTGATCTTTTTTTTATAAATGTAAAAAGTAACAACATAATATATTCAATTAAGTCATATTCTGTAAGAAATGTTCTATCCATTTATTATACTCAATAACCGTACAATCTACACAAAGCTTCATTGGTTGTGAGAGTGCCAAACCTTCATTGATAGCCAAGCTAGTGTGTAAAGTGTGCCTCACCAAGTTCACTGATTAGCTCCGATACCATCACCCTCTGTATACCTGTCTCCAGGTGGAAATTGTCCCACATCTGTCACCTGCTGGATGTATGGAGATTCTATCTGAACACATGTACCAATGTTTGTTTGTTCTGCATGTATCTACACATTCGTGGGTTTAAATGATTTTCTCAGTTCTATTCTGCGAGATATCCGTCCCCTGGTTCCGTCCAAACATATTCATTGATTTGTACTTTATTACGTATTTATTGGTGTGAAAAAATGAAGCATAATACAAATAAACATTCAGTATTTATAAACATTGTTTATACTTTTTTTATTGCATGAGTGGAACTAGGGGGGAGGGGGTCTCCTCTGGAAAATTCAAATTTCTTATAAATTAACATAGTAAAATTGCCAAAAAATATGAATCGGAGCCCCTTGAAAAAAAATCTAGATCCGCCCATGGATTTAAATGCTACTATATATTATTTCCAGATTATAGTGTAAGAAATTAAAAAAATGCCCCCCCCCCAAAAAAAAATATTTGCTAAACTGAACAGAAAGATCGAATAACTGGCCTAATTGCGACCAAACTTGTCACTACTGCCTTTGGGTAAAGGTCTTTCAAGTAATGGTTAGAAAATTAACTGTAAATTATTTGATTATGAAAGATATAATGATAAATAAACTATACATATATGTCAAATAAGCAAAAAATTTGCAAATTGGGGATAAAAAATGAATATCTAAAAAAATCAATTCAGTAAGTAACAACAAAAGCCCATGCGGGATTCGATCTCGGTGTATATGTACGGATCATAAGCCTGACACTTCATCTACTCGGCTATGAAGTAAGATATGTTGCTGTATATAAGATCATTTTAATAAAACAAAATGTCGTTTCGATCAGATGTCAGCCATTTTATGACGATGTGTTATTCCACCTCAAGAATCTTTCCAAGAATTTACACAAAGTCTACAATATTTGAAATAATTGTGAAAGAAGGTCATGGTATAGATGTTTTAAATTGTTTTTTACAACGAAACCTAGAGGTTACAAGGGGGTCATACAGAGGGCCCAATTTAAACAGAAAAGCAGAAAGAAAACAATGTAATTCAGAAAATGGATGCAAAGATTTGTGAAAATTAAGTTTGAATAAAGGCAAAACAATCCATACCATTCTTGGGAGGGAATTTGAGGAAGGAGTCAAAACCAGAGGGAATTTTGCACTCAAAATGGAATAGCTTTTCAACAGGGGGCCCATGAACCACATTGCTCACCGAACAAAAATTCTTGTATCTCTTGACTGTGACAAACAGGAGTGCATATTTCCCAGAATTCCTATCCGTGTTTCTGCACATTACTAGCAAAAATATCCAACGTAGGTCCTAGCGCCCGAAATTATACAATTTTAAGGAAAATGTTAATGTTTGCATGGATTTTATGTGTATTTTGTCATGATTTTTTATTGAATTATATGATGTATTTAATATTCATGAAGTTTAACAGCTACTTTTGTCAACATTTGACACTGGTGATTGGGTGAGCACTGTTGTTCATGGGCCTCATGTGTTTTTACTAAATAAAATGAACATTGATGTTTAATTTACCAGTGATCGACTGATAATTCATTATCGTGTGTCCGATTATTATCGATATCGAATTAAAAAAGGGGTAAATTTTCCTTCAAACGTTATGGTAGTTAGAAGGGGCTGCAGCGGGACGGATATACCAGTAGTTTACCTGCACTCACTGAGCAAACAGGTGCACTCTGTTCATGTATCTATTGTGACCTATTTCCGTCCAGGTGCACAAAATTGTAACTTGTATGATTACTATATGATTAATATATTGAATGTCATCGTAGTTCGTTCAAACGCAGCATTTCTAAAGTGGACGTGTTTTTGTTTGCCTCACTTACTGTCATACAAACAGTCTATATTACAAATTCACTGTCTTTATTATGTTATCGATATTTTGTTTTCAAATTTATAGAGAAAACAGTCTTCCATGAATTGCAGCTTTTGTTTCGTCCTTCGTGGATGTATGCCCTGGCCTTGTTCCACGGGATAGTTGCGCCGTTTTGTCACTCCGTTAGTCATATTGGTTACAAATTTCATCTATTTCAAACTCAGCAAAAATAACCTCTAAATGATGGTTGAACATAACAGCACGGTGTCAATAAAATTCCGGAGCATCTGACGAATTTCCCTGCTGACAATTCGAACGTGTATGTTTGACGAGAAAAGCCGTGTCCTTTGATCCGCGCACGCGCGCCATGTCCTGGGACAGACAGTGCTACGCATTCTTGTACGTTGTACGAAGAAGGAAATCGTCGTGCTAGAGAGGAACTGAGGTCTGGCTAAAAACGGTGTGACACGGAGAGGGGACAATGTTACACTGCCGTGGCGCAGGGTCACAGCGTCCACACTGTGCAATGAAGAGTAGCAGGTCTAATTAAAAAAAAAAAACCATAACAATTTGATGAAACAAATTATACTTCTTTTCCATGTCTGGATTCATCTTCCACATTGTTTCCTGTTTGCTATTATAAAAACTTGAAAAAGGAGAAAAAAAAACCGTGTACTTTTGTGTTGATTATAGCGAAAAATCAATGATGTTATCGTGACATATAGGAAGTGGGAATTTGTACTATTGTCACAAAGATTTTATTCCACACAGAATCCACAATGTTTTTTTTTCAAATAGCTTCCACATGCAATAACAGTAGTTCTAGAAGCTTCTAAAAAGGTACAGAAGTTCAAATCGCCAATGGTTTTCACAACTAATTTTTATGGACCTATATTAATATCTAGTTGTCGAATATTTAGTCTATTACTACGCAATAACCAGTATGTGTCAAGCTCTGACTGCAGTCTACAAAATCTATGTACGAGATCTCAATTTCCCACTTAAGCAAGAAAATTACTTGTACAGTAAATATTTTTTTTATTAATAGGAAAAGAGGATTGGGGGGGGGGGGGTCGACCATTGACCATTTTCTGCAGAATCTTAATTTTTCTCCATCTACCAACACTGTTCATCTCCATTAGGCGTTTCGAGTTTCCTTTTGTTGATGTCCTTTCCACAGAACAGAGACCTGGTATCACGCAGCTCTCACAACTCACGCCATCACTGCTTTGAAGAAAAAAAAAATGTCCATTGGATACAGACTCATCGGAGTAAGGGTAGTGCCCTCTGAGGTACCAGTATAAAAGCTAGTACTTGTTCATAAGCGATAATCGATCAGAAGTTTTCTGATAAGATGCACTCTTTAATTCTGCAATGTAACCTTTAGAAATCCAAAAGGTTTTTTTTTTATCCGCGTCATTGAAACAACCCTAACTCAACACGTAACCGGCTTTATAGAATTCTCAAGACTCTCAATACTTTCCATCACAAGTTATTTAATTCAAACAAAATTCAAGTGACTGTTATTTTTTTTTATGTCTGTGGACGACTTTTTCTGACTTGGATATAAGTTTAGCGATCAAGAACCGAGGGTTTTAACTGTAATCGTGCTCAGTGAATCAAGGCTCCCGTTATAGGCAAGTGAATGAAGTGATCAATGTAATTTTATTTGAGTATAACGGTTAACCTTTTATTAACGCGGATCAGAAAAAAGGAAACTTCATTACTTTCGTTCTATGTCACATACATTTTTACTTGTAAGGAATTAACCCCTATATCTTTTTTCATTGTCTAACGATTCAAATTGTTAATCAAAAGTAACAAATACACATTACGATATGACTTACGTTTATTTTGATAATAAATCTATATCTTTATTTGAGGAAAACGTAATTGCATTCATTTGTTCAATTTCTACAATAAGGTGCGTCTTAAAGGATAGATCCGGTAAAAACTTCCAAAATCAATTACTGGCTTTTCCATCTATGTAACACACTGATCGATTATACAATAATTACGTATTTTCCAAATAATAGATAGATAGTGCCTGTTTGGAAGGGTAACATTCGAAATTCAAATTCAACTGTTACCCTTCCAGACAGGCACTATTTATTTTATTATACTGAATGTCTTAACTTTTAAAGAAAACTTAGTTGCTTTTATGTAGAAATGACGTGAATTCTACGTCGAACCGTTCGCGCATAATTTACGCGCATGTAACAATTTGTTGTGATACCCGTTGTCAAGTCTGTTGCTAACGCTGAGGGTAATAGAACGGATTATCAACTGCGTCTTAACCAATTAGATTTCAGTATTTAACATAAAAGTATAACAACATAAATTACAACATGTATGTCTACGTTAATATGTTAAAGACAGTAATGTTCAGTGCAATGCAATGGTTTGGTTGTTGTTCATAGAACTTTGAATACAATAACTCTTAGATAAAATAAATATTTCCATCAATGGAGTGCAATTTCTGACATGGGGCTTCACACCATCTACCTATCCCGATGAGCAAAAAGCGAGTAGCGATTTGTTGCTTGAGTCTTACAAAGGGTTTCCATCATTTTTTGCAGAGAGTATTTTTCGAAGCCCAAGCTTTGCCTGTCCTGTTTTATAGATCTGACCATGTGACGAACCACTCGTATTATTTTAATTAGTCTTTTGCTCTTCGTTTGATCGCAGTAGTTGTCCAGTTATCGTAATGTAACAAAGCATTGCTCTGACCATGTAAGTGATAGAAAAGCCGTATATCAAAGTGATTTGGCAATAGAATGCTTACCTAGCAGAGGCGTAGTCACAAACTTAAAAGTGGGGGGGGGGGGGGGCTCAAATCCAAGAAAGATGTAAAACGTGTAATATAAAGAAATTAAGATGTAAAACATGTAATATCAAGCCCCTGTCTAAGTTGAATGAGAGGACTTCAAATAGTGCATTTAAAGTTGATTGACATTCATCACAGGTATACCACAATCAGAATCTCAGAATCACAATCAGTTATATGTTAGATAACAGATGCTGAGTGAAACAGAAACGTCTAAACTTAGGTCAAATTTATGACCCGCACTCCCTATCCCAAACATGCGAACACAAGAGGTCTCGACAGATTTAATTACTATACATTACTATTACTTCAAGAGAAATGCTTACTCAGTTGTTGCTGAAAATAAAATAAATCTGCCATAAAATGAGAACTGTTATAATGGTTTAATATAATTTCAACATAGCTGTGATTTTGTTCGACATTAAGTGGGGGGGGGGGGGCACAGACATACTCTTGCCCCCCCCATATCTGAAAGTGGGGGGGCTAGTGCCCCCGCTGCCCCCCCCCTGTGACTACGCCTATGCCTAGTATTTCGTTATTCATGTTGAGTTTCGGTGTTACACATATATATCAGAAAGAGTCGAGCTGTGAATTAAAATAAGTTTAATCAATACATTTTTTAAAGCATTATTCTCATTAATATAACATAAATTCGTCCTCTGAATTTATAACATATGTTGTTTGAAAAACAGCAGTAAGATTTTAAAGATTTAGCAAAAAAAGATTATTAATGAATGCTTGTTCGAACATAGAGTCTGTGAACAAATAAAAAAGGGATGCTCTACCTCCTTTTCTACTTGGACCATCTAACATCTAACAGTTATATGATGTTTTATAGGATTTATCTAAATCAAAATACAAAAATAAATAATTTTGTTTAGATAAATCGATGTTAAACGGATGATATAATATTAATGAATAATAGGAATTTATTCAAAACTAATATATATCTGTTTCAATCAGTGTTTTTCATAAGCAAAACTAACGCGTTTATTCGCTAAAGTTAAGCGTTATGTCTCGAAAGTCACGCGTTTATTCGCGAAACTAACGCGTTTATTGAAGAAATGAACCCAATATCTACCCATGTTATACTCGTTTGTTATACTTTCATGTTAAATACTGAAATCTGATTGGTTAAGACGCAGTTAATAATATTTACTATTACCCTCAGCGTTAGCAACGCACTTGACAACGGGTAATATTAAAAAATGTTACATGCGCGAAAATTATGCGCGTACGGTTCGCTGTAGAATTCACGTTATTCCTATATAAAAGCAGTAAAATTTTCTTAAAAATTTTAGAAAAGACATTCAGTATAACAAAATAAATAGTGCCTGTTTGGGAGGATAACAGTTGAAATTGACACCCCTCGAAAACCATTGTCAACCTCCGCTTCGCGTCGGTTGACAATGGCTTTCTCGGAGTGTCAATTTCAACTGTTACCCTCCCAAACAGGCACTATTTATATAATAACCTGGGTTGGGGCAATTTACGCTTTATAATTCGCGAAGCGGATTATAAACAGCGTAATTGCTCCAACCCAGGTTATACGAGTATAATTTGGGTAGATATTGAGTTCATTCCTTATAATCTAATTTTCTGTTATTTACCATACAAATTGCGTTTTACGTTTAAAAATGATATTTATCTCTTTAAAAATTCAAAAGTAACGTCAAGCAGATTAGTACGTTTTTGACGTTAGTGCATTTTGACGTGTCGTGTGACGTGCAAACCAGGTTATACAAATTAAACTAAATTTTTCTATCCAATCAGATGCTCCGTTACAACCAGAAACAAATTATTCGCGTTTATTCGTTAGCGATACGTACGATTCGTAAGTATATACAATCCTTTCTGTTTTTTTGTTTTACAAAAAATATCCATTTTTGGGAGTTGATTTTAATCAACTCTCCTATGCAGTCACTCTGGCAAACCGAAAGTGAAACAGTGTTTGGACCTAAGCACAAATCATCACCGCTGACAAGTCTTAGTTCTTGAATATAATACAAAAATTCGATGTAATGTATGCTGAAGCATTGTTTTTCAAGGAAACTTATCTATAAACACTTTGAAAATAGTAAGATTTTATATAATACGAACAATTTAGATATTTATGTAGTCTCATGTGTTCCTACGCCAGAGTTTAATATAGTCTCGTTCAACCAAAAGCTCGACTGTCTCTGTAAATCTCCGACAAACAGAGAGACTCTCTTGCTTGTCGGAGATAAACGGAAACAGCTGAGCGTCTGGTTGAACGAGACTGGAGTTCAATACCAATAGTGCTTGGATCCATACAATTTTTAGAATTGTCTCGATAACTAATACATAGTTTGAAATCTATCTTTGAATATTACACAACATGATTCATATGGGGTTTCTCTAAATTCTTGTCTGAAAAGTCTAATTAAAATTCATATTATAAAAAGTGCGTAATTTTAATACAAACTAGAAACTAATTGCCACGCAAGATAAGTTGATTTTAAAATAAATGATAATCGATAAAATCAACTCCCGACAGTACTTCAGTACTTTGATTAGATATAACAATACCAGTTTTTCTTAAATTTATTTTCACTTTAAACAACATGACAATAAAGAAAAAAGTACTATTTGATTCTTTTGTTTTTGCAACAGATGCATTATAAATAATCAATAATTATTCAGTGTCAACATTATGGCATAATTTCCTTTTCCAATTACACCTCCGTTTTTGGCAATGTACCCGGTAAACAAGTTGTTTGTTAAAACGATAGTTATCCTTGTAAATAAGCGTTGTTACTACCATATCTACTGCCAGTTGTAATAAATTGATTGATCTCGGTACAAGAAGGAAATGTGTCGCCTTTAACGAACGGGTCTCCTCCCATTTAAAGACACCAGAGAAATGCCTAGATTTGTCGATTGTCAGAGCGTCAGCAAACATCGCTCTGTTCTAATTCAGCCATAAGCCCGATAAAGATAATGGAACTCGGCACAAGATTATATCACTTACGTAAAAATTGTAATTGATTTAAAATAATATATTCTCTTCGCTCGTGGTGATAAGATCTCAAGACCTTGTTACTGTTTTGTCAATTTCGCGACTCAAGACTAATGGCAGGCGTTTTAATCCACTCAAGTCGACGAATCAACTTGGGAACTTTCATTGTTTGCACTCACATAGCACGAGGTAAAAATGACCAAATGCTGTCCCACAAAGGCTGGGAAAAAATTTGATATAGTCTAGTAATTTACCAACGCAATAGCCATGAACTGGTACATTTAGAACCTACTAAAAATGACCCAATTCTGCCTTGCCAACAACCGAAATATACATACACTATGCTATAATCAGAAAATGATATATACCAAGTGAACATGACCAAATTCTGCCTTAACAATCACCTGAAATGTACGTCTATCATATTGAAGACGGAACATACTGCATTTATTATGTAAAATGGTCAAATGTAGACTTATACACAAACAGATATTAACATATATCATGATGTTGCCGGGAAATGATACAAACGACGTTTGAGGAAATAACCCAACCGCTGTCTCCAGGCAGTCTTCTCCAATACCTTGTATATGTAAATTGAGAGTCGACACGTGAGTTCTATCATCATTATGTTGTCGTTGGTTGCCACTGTTGAATGAACACCGGATTACATGCAACGTAGTTATAAAAACACAGTTCTCAAATGAAAAAAAAATAAAACACGTGACTTTTCTGTGAATCTTTGTGGTTTTTACAGATAAGTTATTTATTATTTTCGGACCAAAGTACATAACCATGGATTTCTAAGAAAAAGGAGGACAAAAGACAGTTACTATGTGTATTCAATTAAGGCTATTCCCCGGGGAATTTTTCTGTATATGTCCATATATTGTATGTTGCTGACAAGTAAAGTGACTCCTCCAACGAATCCATGTTTATCTGGTCTCCTGGGTCACTGCTTTCTTTTGTAATAATTCAAATATTCCTAGAATAGGCTTCTTAAGAAACTGTTTAAGAAAACAGTGTAAATGACGCTTGAACTATAGAATTCCTCCCCCTGGTTATTGCCTACTTGGTTGTTTTAGGAACATTAACCACAACACCCCCCCCCCCCCCGAAAAAAAAGAACATCTAGATCAGGGTAACATATTTGTAATCGGTAACATATTTTTCTTGTATATCGATGTTTACAAACACAGGACGAACAAATGGAGAGGGCTTGGGTCGATCTCATGTCTTGTATAGATGTTTATGGGGAATTGATTTTTCTACTTTCAAGGATGGTAATAATGGCGGCCATTTACAACCTCTACAGGGCCTTTATTCGGGGCTCTCGTCAACTTGCGTCATCAGGACAAAATCAATCTGCTCCAGGTCCGGGATTACACAGCGTCTTGAAGTCGGGCAAACTCGATTTGTGAGAAGGCGACAGATATAGTGTACAGCCGTGGTCAGAGGCTGCAATCCTCTATGTAGATCCACACGGTCATACCCGGTGTCACTAAAATAATAAACGACCACCCCATATCATTTTGGTGTTTGGGGTGAGAAAAATCTTTTATTTCATCATCAACTTCATTCCCTTCGAAATACTGTTAAATATCATTAAAGTGATAGTATGAATGCTCCCCTTGGTGGTACAATTGTGTGGCAAGATGAAAGCAACACGCATCTTTGTACGGTCTGAGATCGTAATACAATAGAATCAATAGAATATAATAAGATAAGATAGAATTTATTTCCAAATTAGGGTTTCAAGGAGCATTACATGTAACAATTATGATTACATATAAATACGCATACAATAGAACAGTTTTGTGTGATAAATTAATAATGTAATGTAATGATATTATGCACAAAATAACTCGAGATTCGGCTGAAAGATAATTATGTAGGCACATCTATATTATTTCTTAATATGATGGTAATGAAACCAGTATATGATATATGATATTTTTATATATGATATTAAATATAACACTCGGTGTAACTGTCGATAAACAATATTGTCAGACTAAGGTAATTACAGAATAAAGAATAATTAGGTCATGATCACAAGGAAGGTCAAGAATAATATAATGTAATATCATATGCATTTTCATTAATATATATTAGTAATATTGAGAGAATATACATAGGCTATGTCTGTTGTCCAACCCTATTGCATTTAGTCAATAAAATATTTTTAAACTAAGGAGGGTCAAGGTCAGAAATAAATGAATTAAATGTAACTGAATTGCTCACACAATACATATCTTGTGATGAAGATCATAAAAACTATCTTGAAAAGTTGAAGCTCATATAAATATATAAAACAGATTCACATTTTAGTTCTATTAAGGTCATAGGAGAAGTCAGGGTCATAAAATTATGGTATACCACTACTACGTTATACAGTCGAATCGCGTAGATACCCTTATGTATCTACAAAGTATGAGAAAATCACGATAATCGTCGTAGAAACTTAACTAAACTGGAACTAGGGAATAGCGAGATCAATGTCATAGAATAAGGAGATGAACAATTATAGATTAAGTCGAATTACACTCATCCAAATGTAGTTTTAAATCTAGAAGTACCTTGAGCAGTGTTCAATGGAAATAAAGGGATAATGTAGTCAAAATGGAAGTTTCTACCAAGGAAGGTCAATGATAAAAAAAAAAAAACCCTGCTCACATCCATATATATCTATATCTTTGTTTAACGTGTAATAAAAAAAAACCTATAACATCTATTGAACTGGAGGTAAATAGTGAGACAAAGTTTGACGGACGGACAGAAACAGAAAAGTTTGACGGACGGACAGAAAAAGAAAAGTTTGACGGACGATCTAGTCTCGTTCAACCAGACGCTCGGCTGTCTCCGTAAATCTCTGCTCGTCGAAGATTTACGGAGACAGCCGAGCGTCTGATTGAACGAAACTACGGACGGACAGAAAGAGCAAAGTCTGACGGACGGACAGGAGACAACGAAATTTAACGGACGGACAGAAACAGCAAAGTTTGACGGACGGTCAGAAAGTTCAAAGAGCAAAGTGTGACGCAGGGATAGGAGACAGAATGACACATACGGCAAACACTGTATGCCCCAACCGTACACCAACCAATTACATGTATATCAATGTTATTTTAAGGAGGCTGGGGGGTCAACAAACTAACCATCAGATCTACCTAAATATTTTTTTTACAGAATGGATTATTTATAGTGAAGAAAAATTCCATACATTTTTTTACTTTAGAATTTAAATAGTTTCCTGTAAAACTCTTCTTTTTAATATTTATATCGTTTAAACTGGACCAAGACCATCAAGCACTCACTACATAAGCTAGCTATCACTTATATTTCTAAATATCACAATATAGTGCGTATTTTAGTTCTTTTAGTTAAGCAACGGCCAATATAGATTAAGAAATACATTTAAAAATATAAGAGGATATTAGATTGATAGTTCATGATGGACTATGAAAGGGACCAACATTGGTCATGTTGATTCAGTGGGGACAGGAATCGATGTTTCCCTTGTTCTGGAATGCGTGCTTGCTCATTTTTCATGAAAGGAAAATTAAAAAAACAAATTCATAGATTTATAAACACCCTATAAAAATCATCTGAATAATTTTATATAGGGAAATGATGGGTTCGCCTGCACAGTACTGAATTACCGACCATCTGCCACCAAAGAGATAAAACACTAAACCGATCTCGGACTCTAAATAGAAGGCGCCAGCTGAACCTCTTGTATGCAGAAAAAAAGAAATATACTTTTGAAAATTGTCCCTATTTTTAATTAGAATTTACAATCCCTAATAGGTTGATTTTCAATTAAAATGATAAATATTTTTATAAACTCCTCTGTTGAAGAACTAAAGGTACTCCACTTTTTTCTCTAAGATACTCTATTCTATTGTTGTTAATATGGGGATGATTTATAACTCTGACTATTCTTATTTGAGTTGTTTGGCTCGCGTGAATTCCCCATAAGATTGAACCACTAACCATTGTTAATAATCTGAGAAACTTGATCACGATAAACTAAGCAAAAACTTCAACACAATATATGGAATAGGATTGGGAGTATTTTTTTGAAAAATAAAATCATAAAAGGATGGTCATGGTAAAAAAATTATATCATTTTATTGTCCATGGACTTGGTGAATTTCATACTATTAAGATCGTGTATATGGATATTGAGAAGACCTTTCACAAAACAGGTTGTTGTTTTATAAACTTTATATAAAACATTCCCAGCTGTGCTGGAACGCTAAAGGGGGATGTCATTGATACATGTACACTCTTTAAATAATATCTATCTACAGGATAAATCCCGGGGATTTGTAGTAACGAGTGCAGTAAATATAGACGCAGATCCATAAAGCACATCCCTCCCCCGGAAAAACAAAAACCGAATTTGTTTTCTTCTACAAATTAAAACCTTAACAACCATGACAAAAATTACCCATGTTAAAATGCCATAGAAACGATGTCCACAAATTGGTTGGAAGGAGGGGTAAATATCTTTTAAGTTCCATTTTGCGGGATTGCTTGCGAGCTACCCATAAATGTTACGACCATGTTACTCAACTGTGACAAGGGTCGCATCAAGTGCTAGATCACGTGACCAACCTGTCCAGTTACCTGGTTGTTACGGCGAGCTATGTACACACCAGCCATAAGGTGTGGGGCAAGGCCTTATTTAGGACATATCAGAAATCGTGACTATTCGCAGTCCCGACTCCTTACATAAGACTACAGAAACTGACCGAATGTAGTTTAATCACAGCGAATTGCATGTCAAAGAATAAATGTGTGGTAAACGACTTTCTTAAAACTAATGGTACATGAAGTTTTATGATTTTTAAGACGATTGATAAATTTTTGTTCAAATCGAAAACGATTTATGGTCCAGACAGCTCTATCTTTAAAAGGACCCAGTAAGAGGCCAAGAGATGTGATGGGGTGGAATGGACAGTTTTCTTGCTTTATGTAACTAATATGTTCAAGAAAAGTCTTCTCCTTCCCTTTTTTCTAAGAAATTTTAAATAAACAGTTGAATTTGGTGAAAGTAGTCAATTCTATCTTACCACCACCCCAACCCCCTCATCCATACCCATCCTGTGTTGAGTTTTGGATTAGGGTTTGGCAAAATTAAATACCTTTTAAAACTTTATTTCATACCGATGGATATTTTATTTTTCTAAACCGATCTGCTCCAACCCTTATTTTGAAAAACAAAACAAAACACCAGAAAGGTTCCAGTAGCATTAATTTGATATTTACCAATCATTTTGAATACCCATATGTCACATCGTATTAAATTAAACTTAACATGTATGGTTTTGTAACGTCTATAAAGCCATCAGACTTACACAGAAAAAGCCAGGTGTTATTAATTTACATTACAAAACTGATAACAAAAGTACAATTTCTTTATGTAGAAATGACGTAAGTACATTCACGAGAGAGAGAGAGAGAGAGAGAGAGAGAGAGAGAGAGAGAGAGAGAGAGAGAGAGAGAGAGAGAGAGAGAGAGTTTCTTTCCTAAATCCAGAGAAGTTTTCGGTTCCTTTCTCGGTATGAACAGCTCTTATTTTAACCTTTTTAATTTCTAACCTGTGTGCAAACATAAAATTGCTTTAATTTGATGGATTCCGAAATAGACCTGCCCGAGCAGAGAATACCATTCTTCATTCTAATGAACAAACAGGTCTCCTCTGACGTAATTCAACAATTATGGAATCTTAATAAAGTTCTATCACATGAGTTTAATCATGTTAATTAGATAAAAAGTAGACCATGGCTGTTAAAACCCACATTGGGCAGTCGCCTGCATATCGAATAAAAGCTGAAATTTCTAATCTCATAGAAATATCGATTATAATATATTTGAACTATAAATAGGGATTCGGGGGTTTATATTACAGGTAAGATCCCCGTGTTCGCGACCACACTTATGGCTAGTCGCTTCTTAGTCTACATATATGATCCGTAGTATCATTTAATAATATATGTGTACTGAATTCATATTTCCACAAAAAAAGGAAAAGAAAAAAATGCAAGTTATCTCAACTAAAAGACTGACGATATTCAACAGATATAGGGAATGCACATTTGATTCAAACGATATACAATGACATTAAAACTGCTCACTTGGTCGCGTTCGAGATCAAACGTTCACAGCCGGTGACCAGATACACTCGATGCATCACATGCGCTTGCCTGTACAGGTACTGATCTATCAACTACCTAGTTCTACTTCCTCTTGTACCTTACAAGGTGTGTAATGATTGTAAAGCGATTAAAAACAACACCTCAAGCAAACACTTTCACATCAATACGTACCTACGTTTTATTTGTTATTTAAGCGCTTAAATAGATGTTTAAATATGTGTAAGTATGGGAAAATGAATGAAAAATGTAATGCAAGATAAAACCTGGATATTTTATGTTGACGTAGCGTTATATCTCAATATACGATGTTTTTAACGGCAAACTTTTAAAAACAACAAAACAAAACATGATTTACATGTATACATCTTATTAAATCGAACCATCAATTATGTCAATTCAACAAAAATATATTGCAATCTGGTACAAGACACTAAATCGATTAGCATAATCTATGGCCAGGTTAAAGTTCGCCCATAAGAAAAGGATCGTTAATGAAATCAATGAATTTTGATCGTCTGCTTCAGTTTGATTGAAAAGACTTTTTGTAAATAACACCTCAAACCGCTTATTAATTATCTCTATAATATCTTTTTACAATTAGTACCTCACATAATCGAAAACATCTGTTAGTTCACTATACCACCGTAGAAATACCACACATCGCACAGTAATTATGTATTATTGCGAGCTCATGAATATTAATGAGTTCCGTATTTATAGCACTGCTAACCACGACATCCATAAAGACAGATAAACATACGGGGAGGGAAACCGTCCCTCAAACACCGGACCGCAGTCGCCTCGTGTACCAATGTATAAACTCTACTCCCCTCGTGTTATTCAAACGGGATAAAAAAAACCCTACAAAAAGGTAAGATATACAAAACATATTACTTTTAGTACCTGTAAACGTGTTACGTTTTATTCAATTAACCATATGGTAAAACATAGGTGATAAGATATACTGTCGGATCTAGATTGTTAGCCCAGGTCAGCTTGAAAGAAGTGTTTTTGAAACTGCCCTTACATACTTTGTATCTGCAGCGAGATATGTGAGTGACATTCAGTGTTTGGGATTTTTTCCCTTGGCTCATCATCTGGAGTTTGAAGGTGAAATAGCTGGTTTTACGTCATAAGCCTATATTTACCTCAACATTATCTTCGCAATAATGTTATGGTATTCAATGCATACTGTATTACCCCTGATAACACGCAAGAAAGAGTATAACAAATGCAATAGATTCGGGAGAAATAAAAACACCCTCACTTGACTATATATGCTGTCTGGATTCCGCAATAAATTCATACATCTACACACAACTTGTACCGGCTGGTGCCCGATAAATAGGGGTAATTTTACGATAACTGTTATCTCTCATCAGAAAACGTAGCTTACACCTAGGTTAGAGTGAGAGTTTATTTCTATATTAACTGTAGAGAGGGATCAATTCTGAAAAATAAGAATCATTAATGGTTATTTTGGTCGCGGCATTTCTTCCTTAAAAGTCAGGCGGAATCACACGTGTAAGATTTAATGAAGTTGGACAAACACTTTACTAGTACTCATCAATATGTTACTATCTTCTGCTTCCTATCCCGCCGTGACGTCAATACTACGCTAATCTATGGATTCCTTTTGATACAGTGGGTTGTTTTGTCATGAAAATGCATTCAGAAATAATACTCCGCTTTCAACAGCAGCATTTAAATGATTGCTGCCTTATTCACTTCGGGGGTTACCAACAATCCCAAACATCTCACAGCGTACATACAATCAGGCTGAAAACATCGAGAGGGAAAACAATAAGATGCTTGAAATTTCTCTTGTTCTCCGGCCAATCAAAATCCTAGTCTCCTAACAATGACAGCAAATCTCCAAGATGATGTTTACCAAAATATTCTAGCACTACGAACACCGACTCTTAGTGCGTTTAACCTTCGCTGTCATGATAACCTTTAGCGGTGTTAAAGAAACTATTTCTTGGAGAGGAGGGGGGGAGTGTTTATCATGTTTAGGTATCGACAAACACCTATACATCTACAAATAACAGCTGTGTCATGTAAGACACGCCGAGCAGTATTGATTCATTCTAACTATCGACGTATACTATCGTCAATATAACATTTCTTTTTATTTCACTTTCAGCGATCCTCGGATTTGCTGTGCCAAATAAAGAGAGTTGAAACAAACTTTTTGGAAAACAACAATATTCACAGGATACCCATAAACGGACAAAATGCACGTGGAAGTTTCAGTGGCTCTTAACTTTGTTATTTCTTATTTGTACAACAAATTACCCAGAAGGAGAGTCGATATGCTAGCGGAGGAATTAGAAAGAGGATTGAAGAAAAAGTTTCAGGGCCATTGGTATCCGGACAAACCCTTCAAAGGTTCGGGTTTTAGGTGTGTTCGAATGAACGGAGAGAATGTCGACCCTGTTTTTACCCACGCAGCGACCGAGTGTGGACTTTCCTTGGAGGAAGTCAAGTCTTATCTCCCAGAGGAACTCACCATCTGGATCGACCCTGCAGAGGTCTCCTACCGCATCGGAGAGAAAGGTCAAATCAAGATTTTGTACAGTGATAGAAAAGATGACAGCACTGAAACAGCTGACCGTGAGGTCCAGGCGGCGGGGCGCACGTTTAACCCGGATGCGCAGTGTTTTAAACCGATTGACAATTTGTCGGCCTCTCTGAACAACTTGTGTTTATCTCCTGTCATGTTGTCTCCGTCATCGCCTACGTCATCAAAAGGGTGGTCTGCTAGCGCGTCTACGTCGCCGTCTAGCTCCCTGTTTAACTCCACATTATCCAGACCCGCGCAGCCGGCGACCCTCGTCTCAAAGGACAACGTCGTGCCCCAGTTTACAGCAGCCTCGTTTGCCCAGACAAAGTTTGGATCCACGAAACTGAAAACAAACGCTAAAAGACCCACGCGCTTGTCCCCGACAGAGCTGGGCAACTACTTCCGTCAGCGGACAGCAGTACTCCACCCTCAAAGTGGATTTCCTCCCCAGCGACCACGGTCCCTGTCCCCAAGGGACCCACGACTGGAGTTCTACATGGATCAGAAAAACCGCGTGTTCCTATCCCAGCAACAACTCCACCACCAGCAGTTGCAACAGATGCAACAGCAGCATCTGCTCCAGTCGCCGCAGCACGGCGGCAGCCCGTCCTCACCTCTCAGTGACAGCGGCCTCATCAGATCCCCAATGACAAGTCATGGCTTGGTTCCTGGACACTCCTACGACTACAATATGCCCGCTTCTCCGCCGCTGGGGTCTCCCGCCAATTCAACGGCCGTGTCACCGGAGTCGGATAAGTCGTTCATGGATGGGATTAATTTAAATAACATTTCATATACAGCGCAGTTTCCACACATGCTGTTGGCTAATTAGATAGGTCCTAGAGGTCTTAGCGCCGGACGACGACACGTTGCGTGTTTAAACATAGACGATTGACTTTTCCTCGGATCATGAGATATTTCTGGTGTTCATCCTGTGAACATGAACCCGACTCCATGTTCACGGTCGTAGCTGGGTTTGGTTCATGTTGCCATCAGTGACTGTGTCACCTAGTTTTTTTATTTACATATGACTATTTTGGAGGGCATCAATTATCGTACTACAGTCCCATAGTAGAGTGATTTATTCTACAAATGAGAGATAGTGGAGATTTATTGTTCAGTAGATATTCCACACATATATCATGTTATATAGCTAAGCTGTTAAATTATTTTTATATTAGTTATAATTTTTCCAAGAGGATGTTCGTACAAAAGATTATATATATTCGTACACTTTTTATTACGGTCTATATGTATATATACAGATTGGGTTAGGTTTTCTATGGAATGTCAGCATCATTTTGATAGAGCCTATTTATATACACACCATGTTCATTGTCATGTACTGGGGGTCTGGGTTGACAGACAACTACCCGCTGGTCTCATTACTACTGCTGTCAACTTCTATGGAGGCTGCTCAATGGTCAAATACGAACACTAAATTCAGAAAATCACGTTTGAAATAGTTTCTTATAACACATTACCTTCCGTCTAAGTACAACAAACATTAAAACACCACGGAGCAGCCTGTCTTCACCATAGCACCGAACCACTGCTAATTTTTCACGTTTTTTACTTCGATAAGAGCAATAGCAGCCGCGGCTGGGCGGGGTGTGTGGGGGTGTGTGGGGGTCGTGTGTCGATTTCCGTCCCTGGGGAGACAGTGGGATTCCGCGCCAAAACAACGCCTGTTCTCCGAGCTAGGTGTGACTGGTCAAACGTTGTGCAATAATCGTTCATTTCCATGGCCTTCTATGTTTGAGAATTGTATTGTTTATATTGCTACATATTTTTAAGTTTCTAATAAAACTGGTATTTTTAGAGTCGGTGTTTTCTATTGTTATCTCTTCATCTGCACGTATTGTCATCGGGTTGTCATGTGTTATTTCTATATCCAAACTAATAGATAAAAGTTAATTATGACCATGACGTAGGAGAGATCAGAATGAAATCGTGCGACTTGATTTACATAGATCTTTCATTGATTGTCGCTTGTGTAAGCGTTGATAGTTGTTCTGGCTGGGATCGGCGGAAGCACTGCCTGTGGCCCGTCAATTACAGCTGGTACAGACTAGGAGCGTGTACATCTAACCGTCAGGAAAGGTCTGTGGACGCATTATACAGACATTAGGGACCGGGTACTTTCACGTCACACCTGTACTCACCTGTACGCTACCTTATGAAACTATCGTGAACTGTTAATCCTTGATGATGAGTATTGGATAAAATCGAGTCAAGCAGAGTACTGTAGTATAATCCAGATAAAGTACATACTTGAATATCAGATCTAGTCAATGTTACCTTAATGTACGATTTTAATATATGTAAAGTATAACTGTCGCTTCCACGTGTTCACACGATGTATGGGAAATCAAATATACATGTATCTGCGTTGTCAAGCTCGCGTAAACTTATAATCATTATAATAATGTCATGTAAATATAAATTATTTACAATCATTAACTTTTACATGATCTAGTATACAACTGGCTACAACCTTTCCAACGAAGGATTGCACAGTCGAATATCAACATTGGTCAGTGTTGCGGTTTATCATTTGGTGTCAAACCTTCATATGTAGAACTTGTTAAATCTTAGTTTGACAAAGGATACTTCTCACAACATCCTATACAAAATGTATTGGAATGAAGTCCAAAAAGTCTTCATAAGGGGGTAGGATGGGGGTTACAATTACAGGTATCTTGTAAAATCAATCATGGAGACAAAAACACCTGAACACTTGTAGAGAAATATTGTTTAAAGAAATTGCACTCATTTTTAACGCATTGCGTGGACCCTGAGGTCCACGCAGAAAATATATAAGCGAGGTTAAACCGGATGCAATGGGGAAAATTCAGCCTGCGCATGAGCTAGCCTGGTTCCTGTGCGTAATGGGTAGCTCAGGGAACCAGGCTAGCACACGTTTATCTGAATCGGGATCGGGATTCCGTGCCATATGCACACTTAAGTTCAAAGGCGCTGTAATTGTACAATCGGCAATCCTCGGCTGATTCCCCTACGCTCCATACAAATGTCGAGTGCGCGAGACATCCGAGTAGTTCCGAGTGGTAATTGTAAAGTTGTCGGTAAACAGTACAGAAACAAAGTATTCCTTTTAAAAAATGATTGGCATGTGATATGAACTATCAGTATTATGAAATAAGTTAATGTTATGCCGAAACTACAACATGCATCAAATAGCATAATTTGTAATGTTTTGTTGTTTTCCGAATACACAAGTAACTTAACTTTACCCTATAATAAAAGTTTTCCATTCTCTTTTTAGCTCACCTGGACTATGATTCGGTCACTCCTTCGAATACAGTGTACTATAGATTTCGATATGCAACTCATATACAAAATCTTTTGTATTCTTTGATGATATAGTAGAATATGTATGCCTTGATTTTTAAATTATACTTAATTAAATAAACACTTTATCTAAGGAATAAGAAATCATTCCTAAAGTGTCATGAGGTGACTTAATATGATTTGCAGTAATCAAATCCAATAAAGCCCTAAAGGCGTCATAATAGATTTGATCACACCCGACCGTATTTGATCTACTCGCGATTTTCCAAACATGATTTTTTTCCCCTTCTATTTATATATTTTCAACAAGTGTACAATTAAATAAAATGATATAATTAATGAAATGTATTAGACTATACATTACAAAATTGATTCGTATTTTTATACTCATGAAAATGTGTACTTTAATTAGAGAAATATTTGATTTGGTCGGTCATCCTGCCTAACAACTATAACAAATTCATTGTTTGCTTTATTCTGTTTCTCTTTGTAAATCCTGCTTTTCTTATTCTTTTGTATATAATTCTTCTGCACCTCATGTAACATTATATGTTATGAGTGAAAATAAATGAACTTGAACTATCGCAAAGACACTGGAAAATGTATAAATATTTCATTTTATTTCAAAATGGCCAAAAAAAAGTGACAAAAAGCAAACCAATAAAAGTTATCGAAGAGCAAAGTAAAAGTGATTTTAAAACTTTAAAGAACTACATTCGTATTTTTTTTTTATCTCAAGCCAATTGCACAGTTGATTCCAAAATAACATTTCCGTTAATTTTTTCACACGAATTTCACCTAAAAAAAATCAAGTTAATTTTTGTGCCAGATTTTACAAAAATTCATATCATTCAACAGGATATTGAATTCGATTGAATTTTATTAGGAATTCATAAGAGTGATCTTCTCAATTGAATTTCCCTTCAATAAAGATAACGCACAATGCAAGGTTTATCAAACTATCATGATAAAGTGTATCATCTAGTCTGTCAGAAACGGCGAGAGCCAAACCAACCATGTTAAGGACGTGCCGAATTTTACATTGGAACACTACTACTTGCACAGAGAAAAAATTATCCTGTAAGGCACTACAATGCCATAAATTGTGTTTTTTTTAGTGATAAGCTTACTGATATTGTGTACATCTCTGGAACAGCACGAGGGGTACAAAAGAACATACAGGAATACATGCATACTGAAAAATAGGCGAAAAATCGTTGTTTTTTTAAAGAAAGTTTTTGTTTAAAGTGTGGCCACTTTGTGTTCAGAGTTTACATAAGATTTAAAGCTAGAGATAAATAAAAATATTATTTTGAAAACTTTTTCCCGGGTTACTGGCGCGGCCATTATAAGGCCTCTTGTTTCAATTTTCTTTGTACAGTTTAGGCGGTATCTTAATAAAATTAAACCACTTCTTGAAGATTTGAAAACCTTGCAAAAAAAAAGTATTACAATTTGTTCCTATCGAATTTGTACGTTCACTGGTCACCAAAAACCCTTTACTGTTACGAGGTCATTTGTTAATAATTTGTAGTTTTAGAGCAGAGAGCGTGTTTGCACATGCTAATCGACCTATATTCAGACATTTTGGGTCAAGTTTTACATCACGGACAGAGCTATTTTTGAACTACGTTGTTATTTCCAAATATATACTACATGCTATAGTAAACAATGATGAGTTCGTGTAAATTCAAGATTTCACCGACTAATCAAAGGCACAGTAACGTCATCACAATGAATGTTATGTGACCTTGTTTTTCAACAAAATTATCCAAAGGGTTAATAAAGAAAAAACACTCTATTTGTTTTTTTCGGAACTGCTTGCAGCACGGTATGATGGACAAAGGTCAACTCTTAGGTCATTAATGACGTGATCGACAGTCTATTCGGGACATTTTGTTTTCTGACGAGGGTTTCTTATTCCCAGACGTAGTATACATTTCAGACGGTACGGAGACAAATGGTTTCATTTTTATGTCCCGAATTGTACACTAGTTGACAGCGAGATACAGCACTGTAGATCCGTTGTGCGAGGTCGTAGGCCGAGGTCGGAGTGACAGAAAACCCAGCACAGAGCAATATCAAGGGAAATTGTCGTCGATGCGTATTGTTCTAGTGGAGAAAAATCGTAAACAAAGAAACTAGTCCGATATTTTTATTTTGTTTAAACCAACTGCCATGTTTTAGCGTCCTTATTCCAAGAACCCTCATACAATAGCTTTGTTATTTTAAAACATCCAAGTTGTTGGTCCAATAATTTTGTTTATGCTTTCTCAACAAAATTTTAACAAATTCTGAACTTGTACATATTTATAGCGGATTCATTATTGTTATCTGTTGGGCATTGGAACTTTTTTTGGTTTTGTTTTGTATATATTATACATATACATATGAACATCAAAAGATGAAATAATATCAAATTAATACTATTTTATTCAGATGATGGCGATTTGACGGTTTTATTATTTTTTCATTTTTTGCATAAATGACTTAGAGCACTGATGCAGCTTTTCCTGATGCCTTAACCCACAGCATTAAAAAACAAGTTTCATTTCTTCAATAATGAAGTGGTCCATAATTGAACGATCTGTCGGTCGAGTGATGACGTCATCTACGTTAAATCGGTGGTATCAATTGAACCGTTCTGACAGTAAAATCCCAAGATCGGCGCAGAATGGAGTGCATTTATCGGCTTTCTGTTCAGCAGGTGTATTTCTGTAGTGTCGTGCTGTTTCAATAAACCATTCAACTCATCACCATACGCAGGTTTTAGTTATGGCGGCTTTCTCTCGGCACGCGACCGGAGATCGTCTGATCCGATGCAAGACCAAATACCCGGCTCCTACAGAGAAATTGTTTAATATTTATAGGCTGTCGTCTATTCACCCTGCAGACAACTACTTCAACCTTTTGACCAACAGACTTATACCAGCGCTACTTTGCAAATGTTTATCGAAAGAACTAAACCCTCTCCCTTTATTATTAAACGATACAAGTTTATAAATAGCTGCAATCTTAGAAAGTCTTAACAAATTGAAACAAGAGCCGGGGTTGTTGATGTGACAGCCTTAATCCTGTCCATAACAACAAGCCTGAGAGAGCTGCCGACCACCGACTGGCGACCAAGCCTCTCCCAGCTGTCCTCGATACCAGATGATGACGTCAGCAGGACTCCATTCTATTAAATGTTTATAAAGACAAGAATATGGCTACAGAAATAGATTTTTCTCTGCTGAACATATCCTTCTTTTGCCGGCTAATCAATGAGAAAGAAGGGTTCGTACGCAGTCATTCAGAGCTATTTGATTTCATGTCTTTAGAGATAACATTTCTAAGAATGATGCCTAAATTGGAAATGCCTTTTCCCCATAGCCAGTCTATCGTTACAGCGCCGTTAAAACAACCTTCTGCACCCGTTAAATTAAAGAGCTGACAGATTGCCAGCTAACTAGCAGGACAGCGAACGGCGGAAAGCACCATCAATTCCTACATGCCTCAAAACCCTCTTCATGTTCACATGAAATTGGTTTTCTTCTTGACTTCCTGTTTATCCAGGCTGCCTGGCTTACAGGACTGGATGTGATTTAGATGTGCTCGCTTCAATATCCTGTCATCGTGAGTCTCTGATTGATAAAGTCCCCATCATTGATTACGCTACAGATCTCTCATCAGCCTCCATCAAAACAAAGCTCACTTACCTAGTGTTATACATTGTGGACTGCAAAACAGGCCCTTAACCAATTAGTAAATACATATTTCAAGGACCCCATGTTTTCTAAAAGAGGGAATTTGAATTGTAAAAGCATTTTAACCCAGGACTAAGATTAACAGCAGAACTCTCACAATAGTCATCTTATCACCAACCCTTGATCAAAAAACACCTATAAAGCTTTTTGCTCCATTGGGGGTGTGGGGAGTGAAGGAAAGGGGTTTTGAGGATGATTTGGTTTGCTGGGCTGGGGTGGGAAAATGTTTGAAGACCTTTTTATGTCTCTTACTTGATGAGTTTATTTTCAATTTTCCAGTTGGTTGTGTGTCTCACATCTACCTGACACCCCCAACCCATCACTTAAGTCCTCCCACTGGCATTTTCATTTTCTACCTGACACCCCCAAACCCATCACTTAAGTCCTCCCACTGGCAGTTTCATGTTCTACCTGACACCCCCAAACCCATCACTTAAGTCCTCCCACTGGCAGTTTCATGTTCATATTGTTAACCTACCAGGTATCTAGTAATCAAATTCCAAGAGGAATAACTCTTTTTCCTGATGTAAAAATGTATTTGTATAATAATTTACAATTCATACTATAAATTAAATGTAAATGTATCTTCAATAAAAGTCTTCAACCTCCTCCTTTTCAGATTTTTGTTGATTTTGAATTTGTTGTTGGCTTTTGTAGAGTTCTGCCACCTGAAATGGAACAAAAAGTTTCACATCAAATAAATGACATTGACATGCTGCTAGAAATGCATAGACTGGTACATGTGTTAGAACATTAAAATGTTAAATTCTGAATGCTGTAATAATCATAATTCTTGCCATATAAAACTTCCATCTAAAATAATTATTCTGTATTAAAAATTTATACATTAAACAATTTGCTATTATAATTAAAAGATTATTATCACAAAACATGTATCTTCAGCTTAAAATTGTTTAAATAACAAATGTATTTCATTCAAACAAAAGAAACAGAAGAAAATGAAAAGATTACAAGATCAGCATGAATTATCAAAATCCTCTAGCCTTTAACGGCAGGATTAAACAACAACACCCCCACGACTGTGACACTGACCTGGGAGGCTGAAGTGGCATCCTCCGCTTTCTTGTCATCTCTAATTCTCAGGAACCGAGGAAACCTCAAGGATATACCTTTCTCTGGATCAACCTGTAATATTTATAAACTGTTACTATTCTTTATACGGTATATCTACATGTACAACATGTTATATTATAAGTACATGTATTTACATTTCCTGGTGTCTCTGTGCATAATTGCTTTTTAATTTTGTTGTTATTTCTTGTAAATGTGCAAGTAAACCATTTTACATATAAGAAACAAGAGGCCCATGGGCCACATCGCTCACCTGAGGAACAATAGGTATGATAACGTCAGCCTAATGGAGTCTTAATACAAATAATCTGGACAATGTACACTAATACATGTAGATCCTGTATAAATAAAATCCATTTTTCCCCCTTGGAACTCGGATAGCCCTGATTGCTGCCAATATTTACAAGAGCAGACTTTAATCACCGCTCCTGCACATATATAGGGACTCAACGTTACGAGGCAGGGATGACCGCACACCTACGCAACTTAACAGGTACCAACGTTAACGCAAGCAGAGATAACGCAAGCAGGGATGACCGCACACTTGCGCCAACAGCTCAACCTAACGCAGGGAGTGCCGCACACTTGCGCTAGAAAGGCCAGAACACCAGCTCCACTGCAACCACCACCAATACAAGCAGGTATGACCGCACACTTGTATTAATGCGATACAGGGCAGGAATGACCGCACACTCTTTATCGTAGGTTAGAAAAACACGAAGATTAGATAGAGCAGGGCTGTTAACATCCACAATCTCTCCGTACCTGTTCAAATTAACCCCAAACAGTCGCTCATCGCATTGCAATAGACACTGTCCCTATATATGTGCCGGCCTAAAATAATTCATAGTATCTAAAAATTGGAAATCAAAAATAAACAAACTAATCCGGCCTAACCCAAAACTACTTATGCAGAACAACTTATATACATTGAATATTTATTATTGTATAAAAATAATCATCACAATAATTGGTTAACAGTGGATGCATTAATTAAAATAATCAAGAATCAATAAATCAAGGGCAATAACTCAAAACAGTAATACAAAAAGATTATAATGAACAAATAGCTGCCTGCTTCAATTTTATAGTTATATCACATGTTGAGTATTGCAGTTCTCAAAAAGATCCTTTACAATTGTTTATATATGGGAAATTTAGCTACATCAAACTCTGAACCTTCTTGTGAGGCCGAAGAATTGTCCTGGAGCCAAAGTCTTAATAATTATAAAGAATCATCTTGCTAATTAGTTTCTGAGAAGATATTTAAAGATTTACTCTCTATATATTCCTATGTAAAACTTTAACACAACACCCCCTATGTGGCCTCACCCTACCCCCAGAGGTCATGATTTTCACAACTTTGAATCTACACTACCTGAGGATACTTCCCACAAGTTTCAGCTTTCCTGGCTGATTAGTTTCTGAGAAGAAAATTTTTAAATATTTACTCTATATATTCCTATGTAAAACTTCGACCCCCCCCCCCCCCCATTGTGACCCACCCTACCCCCAGGGATCATGATTTTCACAACTTTGAATCTACACTACCTGAGGATGCTTCCAAACAAGTTTCAGCTTTCCTGGCTGTTTAGTTTCTGAGAAGAAGATATTTAAAGATTTACTCTATATATTCCTATGTAAAACTTCGACCCCCCATTGTGGCCCCACCCTACCCCCGGGGGTCATGAATTTCACAACTTTGAATCTACACTACCTGAGGATGCTTCCACAGAAGTTTCAGCTTTCCTGGCTGATTAGTTTCTGAGAAGAAGATTTTTAAAGATTTACTCTATATATTCCTATGTAAAACTTCGACCCCCCATTGTGGCCCCACCCTACCCCCGGAGGTCAGGAATTTCACAACTTTGAATCTACACTATCTGAGGATGCTTCCACAGAAGTTTCAGCTTTCCTGGCTTTCTGGTTCTTGAGAAGAAGATTTTTGAAAATATCTTGAAATTTTTCATTAATTTCTAATTATCTCCCCTTGAAAACGGGTGTGACCCTTAATTTTCAAAACTTTGAATCCCCTTTGCCTAAGGATGATTTGTGCCAAGTTTGGTTGAAATTGGCCCAGTAGTTCTTGAGAAGATGTTGAAAATGTGAAAAGTTTACGGACAGACGGACGGACAGACGGACGACAGACAAAATGTGATCAGAATAGCTCACTTGAGCTTTCAGCTCAGGTGAGCTAATAAAAAATAAAATTTCGATTTAAATCGTGTCCAAGTCCCTTTAAATCCTTTATGTTGTGATATAACATCAAATAGTTGTAAAGGTCATTAACCAATGAGCCTGGGTCAGCAGTACTTACGATTCCTGCAGCGGCGAGATGTGTGGGAGATATAGAGAGGTCAGCACACTTGACCTCCCAAACCTGCACTGCATCAAACCAGTGGTCTGGTTCTACAGAGGAATCGTAGCGATAATATGGTTTAGGCTTTTCTGTGACATGGTCCTTGAAAAATGTGGCATGTTTTTCTAAATCAGCATCAGTAAATCCTGTTCCAATCTGCATTACAAGTAAAATGGAAAATAGTAGTAGTTGCTCAATATTTACGAGTTCACATGTTACTATATGGCTGATACAAAAAAAGTCGATGTTTCTCATTAATTGATAAAAAGTTTTAAACCAAGGTAGGAAAAATTTGTAAGTGTCCCCAACATGCATGTATATGTATAAACCACTTTAATATGACTAAATTCCACTATTAATTCAATGTTTTTTGCACTTTTACATAACTAATGAGAAATGTACCTTGCATATGGATTGAAACTCTTCATTTTCTTCGTCGTAGCAGCCCAGTAGGAATCCCCCGTATTTGCCGGTCCTCTTTCCTGTCCCCAGGAATCCCCCCATCACCACCAGGTCTAGGGTGTCCCCAACCCCGTCCAAGTAGTCCTTCTTCAGCTGTGTATAGTATATGTATATAAACATGTAATTTATAACCTGTGTATAGTATACGTACACAAACGTTAATTATAAGGAAAAAAAAACCTAACAGATTTTGGCTCTATGCTATCACAAGTTGCCTAGACATATATACCTTGAGCCAGTTGTGAGATCTTTTGGCAATTTCATAGGTGGCATCCACATCCAGAGTTTTCACCATGAGACCTTCACAGTTTCCTGAATTATAATCACAGTCCGTATCAAGGTCATCAATTCATAAACATTTCTCTTTTTTCATTTAAGAAGAAAAAAAGAAGAGATCCTAGAGTATAGCCTACTCCAATACTACAAGTATGTCTTAAAAAATTACTATTGCTGGATTTACATTTAATTCAGTGAGATAATATTCAATATATTATAATATCAATGTTCGATCAATAATTAGTGCATAACTTTTTTATTACCTTTAACAGATTCGTCAAGAAACTCTGCGATCTCGTCAGTGTTTGATGAAATCATGGACTTGGCAAATACAAACTCTCCCTCCACTTCTTTGAATGAAGAGTGCAGGAGTTCTCTCCTCTTCCTGAAAGGCTCCTTCACCAGGGACTTTCCATTGAGAAACAGCAGGTCAAAGGCATACACACACACTTGGATCTTAATTTCTGAGGCATCAGCATCCTAAGAATTCAATTTCAAACAATTAATTTGTACCAGTAGTTACTGTTAATCTAGTTAAATAGTGTTTGTCAAATTTCAAAGAAAATGTTATCTTGCAAACTTTCCTACTTTTAGACATTTGCTAAACTCTGTCTATTTCATTTTCAGAGTTAAATATAACTCACCTTCCTCTTCCTGTGGCTAAGAACTTGGAATGGCTGGATCTGTTTCTTCTCTGCATCCCAGGCAACAGCCTCCGAGTCGATGACACAGGATGTGACCGAGTCGTTTCGTACCTTGGGGATCCTGGCGATGATGTCTGGGTACTTGCTTGTGTTGTTCTCCGAGTTCCTGCTGTATATGTGTACCTCGCCATTCTCCAGAATGTGAATCTATGTAGACACATATTTTCTTCTTCATTTAATTCAGTTAAAAATACCATACAATGCCTTGACTATTCTCATATATAATCAAATCAAACACACAAGGATGGGTAACATTATATTCTAAACAAGTTTAACAAGTAAACAACAATACCTGTGCTCTCTCTCCGTCATATTTATATTCACATGTGAAGTCTGCCTCGTCAAAACGTTTGAAAACTTCACTAACTCCTTTGGTAGGATGTGCTAACATGGGTTTGAGTGGAACACCTTTAAGTGTAAATAAATATCATCGTACATATTACTGTAGAATATACTAATAATTCATCATAACAGTAGAATACACTGTAAATATGGTAATATAATAGCACTGTTTTAACGGTAGAATAAATCTCATGATTATAACTGTAGATGCACCCTCAAAGTAAATTGTCAACCTAAATGTTCCAAATGTGAAGAAAAAACCAAACTGGTCATCAATAAATTATCAACAACCTCTACTTGGCCTTTACAATTTACATGATAATTTCAAAATCTCACCCGGGGTAAGTTTACAATGGTTTGGTAGTTCCTCAATGCCATACTTTATCAAAGCTGGGATAATGGCATCATAATTTGGACACTCACTAAAACAAGGATTGACAGATATATTTTGATGGCAATCATTAGATAATACAATGTAATATAATAATTCATATAACACCCACTTAATTTTGATGTCACACTTACCAGTAGGTTGTCTTGATTACAAGAGTACATTCCTCCATTTTCTTTTTCAAGGTATCAGCTCCCATACCTTTACCAGCATCCAATACTTCCGGAGGAAATTCTGTGAGGATACAATGTATAACATGTTGACATCAATACACAAGGCTTCGAACGATATGTTCAGAAAATAAAATGATACAAATAAACATGCTCGCGAGCCTTAACTTGTAGAGAATCAGTTACCAGGAGCCCCTACCCGAGAGAACTGGGAACTTCTCTCACATACCTTGACCTGGAGGTGTCCTGAACACAGCATTTCCCAGGGCGGTCAGCACACTCTGCTCCGCAAGGCCGATCCGGAGCTTCCCGCCCAGCGAGCGGATCAGGTACCGTGCCTCACACTGTCGGCATGCCACAAACATACCCTTAATCTTTTCTATCTTCTTTGTCATGGCCTACAAATTTGATGATTTAAAAGCTTTCATAAATATAAATCCTGTAGAAGCAATAATATTAAACAATCTAAAATATGCTTAATAATACTATGCTGAGTGAAAATAAGCCTGGGCTATGATCTTCCTCTCCTATTTCTATTTTAAATAATATAAATGTATAGTTTAAATAATTAAAAAAACAAGTTTTACAAGTAGTATCACCACAGAATTTATTGTTTACTTACCGCATTGCCTGACATGCCTGCTATCTCTTTGAGCTTATTAAACACTGCTGGTACAGTCAACTTTGGAGGAGCAAACATCGTTCTCTGGGAACTCCTACTCGTCTACAAGAGAAAAAAGCACTGTAAGAGTTTTAACAAGACTTTGTTCTTCTGTCCAAAAGTCATACTTATGTTTTTTGTGTACCAACTGATTGAGTGAAAATAAAAAATAAATGAATTACTAGATATCATTGAGATGGTGCCCGTTTTATATGGTCCTTCTTAAAATAAGGACATTGGAATGATGGGGGTTTGCTTAGGATCAAGCTTTAATCTTGCAAACATTTTAGTTCAAGGTCATTTCACTTTTAACCAAAGGTACTAAAGCACTCTTGAGGTAAGGTATGAGCCAGATACGATGAAAGGAAGTTTTGGACAAGGAATTAACAAAAAATATATATACTGGTTCTAAGTATGTATAATTGCACACCTTTAAACAAAGGCACTGGGAAGTTTGACACAGAAGGGGTTTTTCATATATTAGACATAAAGTTAAACAGACAAACTATTCACTTCACAGAGAAAGCCTTAAGAATCGAATCCACCATTTTTTCTATGTAATAGGTATTATATAGACCAGCCCATTGTTTAATCAATAACCACTCCTCATACCTCAGCCACTAGTCCTAGGTCCCCTTTCTCCTGAGCATCAGCTTTAATTTTGTCAATTCCTCGACCTACAGTAGAAATTCAAAATATCAAAATTTGTGCTAGAAGCTCTCTTACTTCAGTTTTAATCACTGATATAGTGAAATTTCCTTCCATCTTTCTGTTCCCACCTGTTGCCTGGGCAATGGCCTTCATCAGAACTGTCTCCCCTATTCCCAGCTCCAGACCTTCGTACGCCGGGGCTAACTTGTTCAGACAAAGGTACACACACTGAACCAGATCACTGGAGCTCAGAGCTATTACCGACCGGAAGAAGTTGCAGAGAATCTCTATTGTTTTCAGTCTGAAAGCATGTCAGAGGACTTCATAACCATATCAATCAAAATGGTACAAGTCTGCAAGTCCCTAGACCTAATTTATCCAACATTGCTCTACATCTGGACAAAATATACACTTACATCTTAAAATGAAAACTGTTTTGCAAGGAATTCAAATTTCAGTTCAGCTCAGACAAGCAGTAAGTGGCATTAAGAATCTTTAAAGGAGTCATTGTCAGAATGTACTTAAGTATTACACCATTTGTTTTACATTTTATACTTTATCATAGCCAGCCTTTGGTTCTTTTTTTTTTAAATCTAATACGTGTCCCTTATGGTTACAAATTGGCTAAATTTACTGATTACAAGTGACCAAAAGCTGTTTCAAATTACTGTCTCAGCAATGATCGAATGATGGTGAAGAGACATTTAATTTGACTTCAAAGTTTCAATGACAAGTAGTTATAAGATATTTACCTTCCAGAAATGTTCTCAATTGCTTCAAAAGTCTTGGCTAGAGCCAGGTAGGGAACTCTGTGGAAGATTGGAAGCAAGAATGAGACTCTACATTTTCATTACACATTAAAACAAATATGAAATGCATAAAGAGCAAAAAGCAATTCTCTCAAATGAACAATGACAACACATTCCATTTCCTAAATAAAACTTACTTTTCATTTCGTGTCCAGACTGCATCTTCGATGGGATGATAGTTTGATTTGGCTGGATCATATCCTCCATGCTCTCTCTTCTCTGACAAACAAGCCTTCTTTACACTGAAAGATGTGTTACGAACAATGATAATGTAAAACAAATTTAGTTCAAACACAACTTTATTACCTCAATTTACTTGTGGTAAACTGGTTTGTATTAGAACCTTTGGAATAAACAATAAGAAAATACATTAAAAGATATATAAACTGCTGTGGAAAAAATTGATGATGGAGAGGTTTTGGCAAACCTTTCAAATCTTTTATCATACCAGTGAAGTTTGTTTACACTACAGGTGGGCAGCAAGAAAATCTGAATGGTGCATATACTGAGACCTACTAAAGGTCTTAAGGTCTGTCGCATGACGTCAGCAGGAGCATTCCAGACTATTTTACTGTTATCAGCTTTTATTATTAGTGAAATGTGAATATTGGTTTTGGCAATATCAATTCATTTTAGGATGCTTGTACACACATTTTTCGTTATTTAATGTGAAATGACAATTATATTTAACAATTTAGATTGAATTGGGGAATTCAATGAAAAACTGACAAACTGTATAAAGCAGTCATGTACATACACCATATTTTAACATTTTTTACCCCACTTGGTATTTTTTTTTCTTTGCATACTTTGATAGGATATATAATTTACAAATGTAGCAATTTTGAGTGAGTTTGAACCATTATTAAAAAAATTATAAACATTTTGAGATGCCGATATGTATTTTTCAAGGTTGAAAAATTGGATTAAAATGCACTGCAAATGCCATAATATACATACCTACAAGTTTTAATGGCCTTAAATTGATAATACAAACATAAATAAGGATTGTAATTAACTTCACTAAGATTTGCTTTTATACATATATGTGGAAATAAGATAAAAAATCAGTTAAGTTGGGAAGCAGTTGTCGCTATAATTGCTCTGATAGTGTACCGTATTTTCCCGACGACTCGTCGATGCGGACGACTCGTCGAATTGCTCATTTTTAGCCAAAGTTTTAACAAAATCCTACGATACGTCGATTCAGACGACACGTCGAACTTATCGCTTCAAAATGGTGTATAAAACTGCAGTAACATTATCAGTGTTTGATGCCACGATGTCCCCGATATTGCTACCAATTATTATTAATGATAAACATTTAAACAATTACTCTTTATACTTATGCATCATATTTTCAAATACCGACAACATCTACAAAGTCGCTTGCATTGTAAACAATTCCCGATATCGCGTGTTATGCAAAACTAAACTTACTTTGACAGAAATATTTTATTCCCATGCATTAAAATAATTATCCACTCTGACTATCGCCAGTGTATTCGCCATTACGTAACCAGCCACCTGTTGACTCGGCGCGTGGTCAATGTTTGTTTAACAATTTCCGGTGTCAGAGGCATGCACCTGTCTCGTGTCGGACTTCAAAAGGGGGATCTCAAGTGCAGAAAGCTTAGCAATTACTATGATTTGATTAAACTTGTTTACTTTGTATCCAGTAATACATTTACACGCTATTATTTTACAGAGACACTGTTAGAATAGATCGATCATTTGTACGACTTGATAATGACGATATACGACATACATACGTTTTCTAAATTTTTTATAATCAAAGAATTGGACAATAATTAATTCATGACCTATAATCACTCTTATAACGGTACTCTTTATGTACACAGGGAGTGAAATTGCCGTATAGATGTCAGCCTTAGCAAGATAATTAACACAATCGGGATCAGTCTACCGTATAAACAATAGAGTTGATAATTGCCGATTACGTATTTTAAGATTGATTTTGACCGTAAAATATTTCTTATTCATACTTTCCACTAACAACTCTTTACTAATAAAATAATAAAACTTTAAAACATTCCCCGGACCTACTGCAATATTTTTATCCATCCAAGTTTGGTTTCAATTTTACTGCGCAATATTATCTTCCCACTATAGTGATATATGGAATCATGTGACAATGTGTTTATAAAAACGGAACGGTAAAACTTTTAATTGATTAAAGACAATGCACCATTGTTCAATAACTGTTATTAATATGTATTCTAGTGTTAACAGATGAGTGAAAATGATAATAATTAAAGATGAACATTGAATTCAACAACGTAATTTTCAACTACACAGCCAGCTCAAGATGATTAAAACCAAAATTTTTAATACTATTTTTCACAATTTTCTGACCTCAAGCCTAAGACAAGTCTATCAAGACGATAAGTCGAGTGCTCTGCTTCAATGAAAAAAAATACTGACTTATCGTCGGGAAAATACGGTATCTGTGTTAGCTCCCACAGCATGAAAAATATATTTGCAACATACCAATATTTCAGTTCAATTTTGATTGTTTACATATTGCTCTTCAAATTTAAACAAAAATTACAAAGATTAAATGTTGATTTGAAAAATTTGTTGTATCAAAACAAAATGACAGAAAAAACTCTTCATTTAGAATAATGACCATGAAACTCAAGCTTAATGAGAAAACACAAATCATCTGAAACTTGAATTCTCCCAAAACAGCAAACCATTGGTTAACAATCATCATTTTCAGAGTTTTGTACATCATTACAATATATTAATTTACTGGAATCAATATAACCACCAAAAAGACCTCAACACAATCATCAAATTTTAATGGAAATTCTGTGCATCAAAGTCAAAATAAATGATCTCATTATCTCGTTTTTGCAGAGTCTGGACTGGACAAAAAAATGGTTTAGTGAATCAAATTACATCATCAGTGGTCCCTGCCATTACCCAGGGTCCAGTTAGCCCAATACATCAGGGAGTCGGCACTCCACTCAACGCTGAACCAGAGATAAAGCTAAGTGCAGACGTCGTCGCTATGTTATAGCCGTCATCAAATCTTATCATCACTCACAAAGGACATTCATTTGTGTGCTAATTGGTTCTCCAATACTAAGATGGTGAGAATTAAAGAGGCTTATTAAAAGTCTACTTCTTATAGGTAAGATTTGTTTTTATATATCTTGTGAACATATTTTAAATCATTCACTGATACAATACACTGATGGCTTTTTATAAGGATTTAATTTCTCTAATTTTCAAATGACAAATAGAAGCCTTTCTTATTAAACAATATGATCGTCATCTTTTTTTCTCAAATCATCATTCACAATGTTTTATAATAATGCATGGACATTTTGCAATTTTACAGCAATCAAATATCAAACAATCTATGTCTAAATACCTGTTTCAATTAAAACTTATCATTTTGCTTAGACAGATAAGAATCATAGTGTATAATATTTGTGTGTGGGTTTTTATTTTTATTTTTATTTTTTTTTGGGGGGGGGGGGGTTGAGAGGGGGCTGGGGGTGGAGAATAGACAAAGATTATGTATGGCATGACTGAGTTGTGACTACCTCTAAAAGGGAAATGTCATTGAAGACAGAGTAATAGTTGATTTATATTTGGTCCATCCATTTTTTCTCGAAATGAAATCAATTAACTTTTCCTTGGCCTGTTGATTGAGTGTAAATCTTGGTTGATCTCTGTTCTAGACCAGCTAATAATGCCGGTAATTCCAGTCCTAGTCCTTCTCTGTCTCCCAGCACTGAGTGCCAGGCCGGGAAATATGAAAGACGACTACTGCTCCGGCCCCCCAGGGATTCCTGGAACCCCTGGGGTGCCTGGTCATAATGGGGCCAATGGAATTCAAGGAGAGAGAGGCCCAAAGGGGGAGAGAGGGGACCCCGGTCACCCTGGGATCCAAGGTAAGACATGCACCTTTCTACTATTTAGAAGGTGGTGAATATGATATTAATATTATCATAGTAAGTTTGGGATTCCATGTAAGATTCTGTCAGACAGTTTGTTGCCATGGACTATAAATAGTGAGCTTGTGATTTTTACTGGAATAATGTAGTGAGCACATGAGACAAGAGGTCATTAAATTTGCTATCAGGACTCATTCTGTCAATGAGGCAATGACAATCTCAGCGTTGATAAAATAACTTACGACCCAGCTAATTAAGCATATTTTATCCCACTGGCACACTAACACCGGTCGCCTCATACAACCTGTAGTTTTGTCACTTTTCCTGCTGTCAGAAAATGTTAGTTTATTTGTCTTAATTAAAATACATGGAAATGTAAATGATGGCCTTCAGTTGGGCCTTCAGGAATTGCAGCAGGGATGGAGCCAGTTGCCTTGATGCACAGGTGATGTCGGCATGCATGGAGTCAAGCACCAACAGACTTTAGGATTACGTAAAACGCTACTGTGTTTTCCTACATACCACATCTATCCCCTAATCACTCTGGTTCTGGTCATACTGTTAGGCAGCTTTTCTTTTTTGGTACTTTTTTGCTGAAAAGCTTTATGGAGTGGTAGCTTGCTTTCTAATAGCTAGCTAGGCTGTGGGGCTTGTTGTTGTTATCACTTGTTCTTGCTCCCGTCCAAAACAAAGGAAGGAATCCATCTTCTTGACAAGGAATTCATGACAAGAAGTGTTCCCATTTGCATACACATGCCTTTTTTCTTCATAATCCTGTAGCGCCAGGAAGGGTTTGCCTTTAAGTTGTCCATGTTGAGGGTCTCTGCCATTTTATGGCTGTAAATTCTCTGCATGATGCTCACTGTTCAAGTACAAATTCCCTGAGTTTGTCCCGACTTCCTTTTTAAGTCAGTAGCATGCCTTTTTTTGTCATTTTGCCTTTCTTTCTTCATTCTTTAAATTTAAATTTAATGAGAAGGAACTCCTGTTCCATAATAGAACTACTATAGTCAGCATGAGGCTGATTAAAGTAAGATGTTCACATTATCTAATTACAAATTATCTACTCAGATTTATTGTTGTTTGGAGAAAAAGTAAGTTTATAAACATTTTTAAAAGATCATATTCATAAAATATTCATCTACAACCAAGAACTCGTGGACATTTTTATACAATGTATTTTACCACTTCTGATGTACAACCCTCCCAAATTCTGCATTTCTTACAGGTGTGCAGGGCTTAATGGGACCACCAGGTGGCTCAGGTGAAAGAGGAAGAAGAGGTAAAAAAGGTTACACTGGAGAAAAAGGACAGAAAGGAGAACTGGGGCGGATTGGGGTCGAAGGAAGACTAGGACCCAAAGGTCAGAAAGGTCAGAACCAGTACATAGTTTTAAAAATAGCTCAGACACAAATGAGTGTTAAAGACGATTTGATTGATGCATTACTGAAAACTCATAAAACTTTTAAGACTGATTTGTACTATCAAATATTTATAAAATGAAAGAAAAAGTGAGGAATCTCACAAGCCTCATACTCCCCTATTACTTGACAATAATAAACATAAATAATGACAGGTTATGCATCAAATACACAAAATAACTTGATAAAGGACATAAGGTACAAAAAAAGCTGGACCGACTGAAGGATGGATGGACAGACTGACTGACCAGTCAAACACATTATACTCCTCGCAACTTTGTTGCGTGGAGTATAATTATGGTTCTATCAATAGCTGCAAATAAAACTATCCAAAACAAAAGACCCACACCATTAAGTCACAGTATAATACAGTAATGCAATGGATGCAGAATGTTGTAGATAATGTTCCTCCATCATCATAGCATAAAGTTGTTCTATACTCTAATCAAGTATAGCAGTATGCAATCATTCCAATTATACCATAAAGGCATTTTTAAACATGGTTTGATCTGCCTGGTCCCTGTAGAGGCAAAAAAAAACACATGGTACAAAAAAAAAAAGAATTACAAATAGAAAGCATAATACTTTACAACACAAACTGCTTCAGTATGACAGTATGAACTCTATTTCTAGGTGAGCCTGCAGTTCTGCCCCCTTCCATTGCATTTTCGGCCAGTAGAAGCTCTCCCCTGGGTCCTGTGCGGGAGGAGACCATCATTACCTACGACCAGGTGTTCCTTAACCTGGGCGACTCGTTCGACATCTTCTCCTCCCACTTTGTGTGTAAGGTCAATGGAACCTATCTGTTCACAGCCCACATACTGGGCACACAGAACAACGATGCCTACGCCTGGATCATGTTTAATGGTCAGCCCATGGTGCCCATGCACGGGGATCACCAAGCAGGGTATGGGACAGGGAGTAACACACTGATTTACCACTTGGTCCGAGATGACCATGTGTGGGTACAGCTGATGAAGAACTCCTCCCTACTTAATGACTACTCAACCTTTTCAGGTTATCTAATATACAAAGATGTTTGATGTTACAACTGTTAATTTACATATTTGTTTAATGTGTGTATATTCTCTTTTTATGGTGAGTTTGTAAGCATGTTTGAGAGAAAGATGTGCAGAGAGATAGAGTTAGAGTTTTACCTCTTATCATCACTGGATTTTTTATCTTCACTTGATGAATCTTCCACTTTTGGTTCAGTTTTTGGTGCTAAAAGAAATTAAAAAACTTTGCAAAATCAAAAACTATTTTTCAATCTCTCCTTGCTTTGAGGGAAGAGTTTAATTTGTCTTTTACATTATTCTTTCTGAAAATGTTTACCCCTATTCTCTGCTATGAATGTGTTATTAAGAATATGGGAAAATTTGTTAAACACTGTTTACCATTCGCATTGAGAATAATAAAAACATCTTTATATAATTGCTCCTAAAACGTATACTAGTATATGTTTTTTAAGGATTCTGCATAAAATTTGCTTTATCAGAGTGTATGTGATCCAGATTAAAAATCATAATTATACAGTGTGACCAAGTTTTCACAAGAGTTTTTAAAAAATATTTACAACTCTTACAGAAAATACAACAAATAAAACAGAATCTAGTTTAAAAAAACAATTAGCCCCCCTCCCTTGGAAACACCCACAAAGATATTGAACGTAAACTGCAAATAATTAGAATTTTTCTAAGTCATAGGGGCATAACTCTGTCAAAAATTGCACAACCGTACCCAATATTGAACTGGACCTAGATATCATCATGATAAATCTGTATACAAAATTTCATTTCAATATGTTCATCCTCTGCGAAGAAAATGAGCGGAAACTGCAAATAACTCATTGGAATTTTTCTACGTCTAAGGACCATAACTCTGTCAAAAATTGCTTGATCATACCCAAAATCAAACTTGACTTAGATTTATTTAGATAAACCTGTATACCGAATTTCATATCAATATGTGCATCCTCTGCAAAGAAAATAAACAAAAACGGCAAATAAATAGAATTGTTCTACATCCAAGGGACATAACTCTGTCAAAAATTGCTCAATTGTACCCAAACTTGACCTAGATATTATCATGATTAACCTGTATACCAAATTTCATTTCAATATGTTCATCCTCTGTGAAGAAAATGAATGGAAACTGTTGGTGGACCGACCGACATACCGACAGCAGCAAAGCAATATGCCCTCCCTTCTTCGAAGGGGGGCATAAAAATATTAAAGCATTAATAGAAGCAAAATTAGAACTAGACCTATTTTTGTCTCCAACAAAAAGGAAGGGCTTTTCGACAGCCCTTAAAACCCTTCTTTCAATTTATTATATTTTCTCTCAAAATCTGTATTCTAAAAATTAAAAAAATATCATGAGCATATACCCACACGTTAAAATTTAAGAAATTAAATGCCCAAAGAAAGACAACTGCAGAATTTTTTATCCAACTACATCGTTTATTTCTTGAAAAAAAAGTTCTTAAAATTCATATATAAGAAAGTACTCATTTAAGATTCAAGTGTTTTGGTATGCCTAAAGCTCTAATGCTATTCATACATTGAGCAAAGCGAGATAACTCTTGAATTTTTAATTTTTAAAAAATGTGATAACGTTATCATTTTCAGGCCCTTAAAACCCCTATAAGGAGTCAAAAAAGTGGCTCTTTGGACCTAATTTTTAAATTGTACTCTTTATTCTAAACTAATAACTGAAAAGAGTTTGAAAATTGCATGAGTAATAAAAAAGTTATAGTTAAAGGGCTGTTTTTAATACCTACCCCTTCAGGTCCCTTAATTTTCAGAATTTTTTTCCTAAAACCTTTTCCGGTCTGCGCATTTAGTCCCTCATTACAAGTACAAAATATAAAAATATTTGCTTAAAAACTGTTTGAGAAAACGTTTCATGCGTGAATTCAATTTAACATAGAAACTCCCATAGATAATTTTCATCGGCTCATAAAACCGGAAGTACTCGACACTATTCAACGAAACTTGGAATATATCTTAATTACGTCTATTAACACAATATCTATCCTAATCATTTATTGAGCAAAGCGAGATAACTCTTGAAATTGAATTGTGATAAAGTTATCATTTTCAGACCCTTAAAACCCCTATAAGGAGTCAAAAACTGCTCCCTCGGACCATATGTTTTAAATTGTACTCTTAATTCTGAACTATAAACCGAAAAGATTTTGAAAATCGGATAAACAATAAAAAAGTTACAGCTAAAGGTATGTTTTTAATATTGACCCCTTCAGATCCCTTATTTTTTAGAATTTTTTTCCCAGGACCTTTTCCGGTCTGCACATTAGGTCCCTTATTACAAATACAAAATATAAAAATATTTGCTTGAAAACTGCTTGAGAAAACGTTACATGCGTGAATTCAATTTAACATAGAAACTCCCATAGACAATTTTCATCGTCTCATAAAACCGGAAGTACTTAATACTTTTCAATGAAATTTTAAATATACTTTAATTACTTCTATTTGAACAAAATCTTAACCATCTGAGAACATTCCTAAGCTTTTCTGAGTTTTTTATTTTTTCATCCCCCCTTTTCTCAAGTTTGAGGCCTAAAATCTCAAAACTGATAAGAGATAGAAACTCGCCGCAACTTTACTTTTTTAACAACCTGACATGGTTGATCTAACTCTAAAATTACAACGAATTTCCTTTAAAAATAAAAACAATATATTGATTCATTTAATTTCTACTATTTTGCTTGTGTAAACCGGAAGTACCGGAACCGGAAATCCAAAACCTTACATACTGGTGACATATGAAAATGCTATAAGACTAATAATGTATAGTTATTTCTGAAATCCTTTCCGTTTTAAAAAAATCGCTGCCGAAATTCTGTCGAGAAAAAGAAAAATAATAATAAAACATCAGAATAACAATAGGTCTTTTCGACCGAAAGTCGAAAAGCCCTAATTCTTCATTGCCATCTTTATTCAGAGATTCTAATGCCTAAAGGAAAAAATAACACTGGGCTGTAAATCTCTAAGATAAGACATAAATAGAAAAAAACTTACCAAAAAAACTGTGAAAAGTTTTCTGTGGTTTCTTTTCTGCAGTATCTTTTGTGGTCTTTGAACCTGAATTTAAAACAAAGGATCATCTACTTCTAAATTTACTATACATGTTTGTCAGTTTAAATCTCATGAAAATTTAAAATAGCTATGCTTACTTACTTTTCTTTTCTTCAGAAGCATCATTTTGTTTTGTACTCGGAGATTTCTCTTCCTTTTTCTTTTTCTGGTTCTTCGCTGATTTTTTAGTTGACTTTGGTGTTGTTTTAGTTTCCTGTTTAGAATAAGACATGACAACCAAATAATTAACATCATTATTACAGATTTAAACCGATTACTGTAGATTGAGAAATAAACCAGAAATTTTAATAAAAATGCCTTGCTTTTCTCGTAGATCTTATGCATTGCTTTTATTGTCTGGGATCTTTTTGAAAAGTTTTTTTTTTTAAATACCTTGTTGTGGACACTATAATTTATACTGCCCTGATTCTGACACCAACCTTTGCCTCCTTCTGTGTACACTATAATTTATATTGCCCTGATTCTGACACAAACCTTTGCCTCCTGCTGTGTCCACTTTAATTTATATTGCCCTGATTCTGACGCGAACCTTTGCCTCCTGCTGTGTCCACTTTAATTTATATCGCCATGATTCTGACACCAACCTTTACCTTCTACTTAGCTGCAATAATGTAGCCCTCTCCGATTTTTTATATCTGATGTTTACTGGAGAGGGCTACAATTCCACAGGATCTCCGTAATGCTGCAAAATTAATTTTTTAATGCGACTGACTTCGGTCTGAAAAGATCGATTTTATATTTCACTTTCTTTAGATATTCAGGTTGAACAAACTAACCGTATATAAATCAAAACCAGATAAAACGCATCAGCATGTTTACCAGTCGTCTTTTACAGCAGCCATGACAGTTCTCGCGTGATTTTATGGGATGTACAGTTGCAGTTTTGATGGGCTTGATAATGTGAATGTCAGTGTAAATAATTGATCTTACCTCGTTATATCACTAAAACATCATTTAAGGAAATGGTATATAATGGAAAATTCATATTTACCGCGTTAATTATGTTTAAAATAGGGGAATTCCTATATTCAGTTCAAGATCCGCTCCTGAATTCTCATTGGCTGTCCCAAAATAAAACTGGTCAAGGTCAGTAAACATGGCGGACAAATTCAAATTTCGTTGTTGACATACACGAAAAATAACCGATATATGCCAAATATGGACTATACTTGATATTTTTGGATTAATTTATGCCAAAGACATCTACAACGTTTGACTTCAGGTAAGAAATGCAAATGTTATTGTCATCTATAAACAATTTGAGACGAAATCGTTGAGGGAGTGAATCTCTCCCGCACTTGCACCATTACGGAGATCCTATGGAGTTGTAGCCCTCTCCCAAAAAAAAAAAAAAAAAAAATCAGGAGAGGTCTTCATTATTGCAGCTACCTCCTACTGTGTACACTATAATTTATATTGCCCTGATTCTGACACCACCCTGTGCCTCCTGCTGTGTTCACTATAATTTATATTGCCCTGGTTCTCCCACCACCCTTTGCCTTCTACTGTGTCCACTTTAATTTATATTGCCCTGATTCTGACACCGACCTGTGCCTCCTGCTGTGTTCACTATAATTTATATTGCCCTGATTCTCCCACCACCCTTTGCCTTCTACTGTGTCCACTTTAATTTATATTGCCCTGATTCTGACACCACCCTGTGCCTCCTACTGTGTACACTGTAATTTATATTGCCCTGATTCTGACACCAACCTTTACCTCCTTCTGTGTACACTTTAATTTATATTGCCCTGGTTCTCCCACCAATCTTTGCCTCCTACTGTGTACACTATAATTTATATTGCCCTGATTCTAACACCGACCTTTGCCTCCTGCTGTGTTCACTATAATTTATATTGCCCCGATTCTGACACTGACCTCTACCTTCTGCTGTGACACTATAATTTATATTGCCTTGATTCTCACACCACCCTTTGCCTTCTACTGTGTCCACTTAAATTTATATTGCCCTGATTCTGACACCGACCTTTGCCTCCTCCATCTCCATGTCTTCCTCCACAGTTTCCCTCTTGACCTCAACTTTCACCTCATCAGCCTCTGTATTTTTATTTGACTTTTCATTGGAGACTGGCTCTTCCTCCTTCTCCAGCTTGATTTTCTTGGCCGGCGATTCACTCTGAGGACTAAAGGACAGACTCTTCTTCTTATTATTGGGGGTTGTCATACTTTTCCGGGCTGAAAGAACCAATTTTAATCTAACTTATTAATATGTGTTATTCAAGCATACTGTGTAAATGTAAATAAATATCCAGCTATGATCAATAACCTGTTTTTCTGATTGGAAGTCCAAATGGAGACTTTGCCGGTGATTCAACCATCTCAACTTCATCACTCTTTGTCTTCTTGTCTTCAACACCATTAACCTGAAATATACACAAGGAAGGAATATTAATAATAGTTAATTTTCCCAATCTTAGATAATCATTTCTAACTGAAATATTGCAAGTTAATTCATCAATTGGATATGTCTAAGGTGTAAAATGTAGCAGGTGATTTTTGAATATCAAAAATATTGGCAGTCTTAGCCTAGAAAGTTATCTGCCATATTTCTCTTTCATTGCTGCCATCGCTATAACCCCTTAATTAGTCACAGACCTTATAACAGTTCAAAAGTATTATATTCACATTCAAGGTACATTTCCCCTTATGTTTGCATTGGAAATCTGCGACTTTCAATTTCTGATGAATACACATGGCCTAATAATGCACCATGAGCACAAATATAAACGTTATCGCACGTTTTGAATATACATTTATTATTTTAAGATAAAATGTAGTCTGTACATTTATTGGTTTAGCCATTCTCTATTTTAATATGAGATAGGCCAATCTGTTTCTTAGGTATATCAGAACCTTTATACCAAGGATTTGCTGATATGTAATATACCTTGACCGGGTCAGTACTGTTTGACTGGTTCTCCTGTTCTGTTTCCTTAGTTCCCTCCTCCTCGTCATCACTCTCAATAACCCAACATCTCCTTCCCTTTCTTGTCGCCTTTACAGGCGAGTCCTTTGTCGGGGATCCATTATTTTGTTTCAGGGGAGATCGCTCGTCCTTAACTTCATCTTCAATAGCACTGTTAAAGAGAATCAAACATTTGATTCAACAGTATATGGGAACTATAAATATATCATGTTAGAATCAGCAACAGGAATATAATTTCCATCAATTTCAAATATAATCAGCAGTAGTTTCTCCTTGAACAATAACTTTGCATATCAAGAACAGATGTAGGTGGTATGCAATAATCACTGTATTCTTGCTTTGAATCTAAATCTAATGAAATAAATCCGACTCACTTTTTGCTAGTAGGTGTTTCATCTTTCTTGGGCTTTGGAGATGAGAAAAATGATCTGTGTGATGATAAATAGAACTAAAATTAGACAAACTGTACATTATTACTACATTAGATTACAAGTTAAAAGTTTATCAAACATGATGTAATTATAATAGGTTGGGACCAATCGTCCAAATGGGATATAAAAGTGCAAAAAACTAGAACTTTTTTATTATGCTAACCCTATGGTATATCCGCATCAGAATAGGGGAAATGTAGCAACTTTTGGTAAGCATTTTTTGTAACCGTACTATTACGGCGATTAATCCCACAGTATATCTGAAACTTCTTTTGAATAATCTGATGAACTATAGACGTTTAGGAAAACTTGTCTACCAAAGTTGTTGCATTTGATATACATTAAGGCCAAACAAAAAAATATGTTTGTTTACTGTTAATTGCTGAAAAAAAATAGGGTCGGTAGGTAGGATTTTTTGTTCACAAACGTCACATAACCTGATAATACAAAACTCTTTTGCCATGCTTACTTTTGTTTGCCATATGCACCCCTGCGAATGTTATTGTCATTTAAATTTTAGACCACGTGGTTTTATTTAACCCTTTCAGTTTTGCAGTAAAATTCGTGCCTTGTTTATAGTCTTTTTTATAGAATCTAGGTACTTGTAATCAAATATAAAATCTAGAGGTTTATTGATTTTAAACTTTATCTTCATTAATTGGTGGATAAAATGTGTTCTAGAAATACAAAACATTAGTTTTTGTCTGCTGTTGCAACAATTACCATGCTGAGTAGAGATCCCCCCTGAGGATTAATTTTCGATCTGCGCCTGGCCTAGTAATAGTATCAATAGTGCAATAGACTATACTATTTTATGCAGAATGTTCCTTGAAAATGGCTCGATATGCTAAGTTTTTATACAGAACAGACACCCATTATTTTTTTTTTAAAAACATGATACTGAACACCACAAGCATCAAACATGGCCATGATCAAGATGTGCAAAAATGGATTTAAAATGATGTTGAAGGATAATTTTAGGGAAATAAATGCAAGAAATTGATAAGATAACACCACGGAGTTGATGTCTGGTGTTCAATATAGGTTGGATAGCGAAATAAAGAAAATCCAGAAAACTTGTTGTGTTGCCATCCTGTTGCATTCGGCAATGCCAATATCAACTTCATTTGCTTTATGTGTGCGCATTCTTCGAACTGCAGAGAACGTGGACGTAGATGTTGACGCCATTTTTTTTTCCGCTTTCGATTTCAAACGCTTGACAATTAAGATGAATATAAAAGTTAAATGTACCCACGTGTGACTTCGGGATTTCAAACGATGGAAAAAAACCAATTAGGGTCAGCGATTAAATATAGGATCAGTCGGGTAACTGTAAACAAACACATTTTTTTGTTAGGCCTAATATGGATTTTTATCAAAATATACCAAATGAAATTTTTTTTTTTGCACTTTAAATTTATATCCCATCTGAGATACTATATTCTGAACAGGCTATTATATCCCATTTTGGCGATGGGTCCAAAACAGTTTAATTAGGTTGATTATAAAGTCTTCAAAATGAAGGACACCATCATTGGAGAGTTTTTGAAATGAATGTTTAATTATCTGATTATGAAGCCAACATTTCAGATCAGAAACATAAATATATTCTGTCCCGAGTTTTTGCTTCCACCACTTTTCGCTTGATATTTCGATAATAATAAATACCCTTGAATTGTGCTCGAACTCTGTTCATCCACTAATATGAAAAATGTCCAGATTATCTCTTTTGAAATGCCCCCTCTACAGCTTCAAGTTTCAATACTAATCCCAAAATAGAAAGTCTACGGAGATTTTGCATTGCATCAGGTATTAATAAACCCAGATGATAACATTGAAAAATTGTGCGAGGTGTCCTGAGTACTTCCAAATGAAGAAAAGATGTCAACATTTCCCATTATAATTCTCCGTAAGAAATTTGTTTTCATCCTGTAAACTTTTATGGGTGAAAAGAGATAATGTTTCAATGAAGATATCTTGGATATTTTCCATTTCATCGATTTCAACCGTACTTCTTTCACAGGTATGTGTATTTTTATCATCAAAAACTGATGGAAGCAATAACTTGTGACAGACTATAACAATAAATGTTATTTATGTCTCTGGTCAGATGTAGTAAACAATCTGAAATTCAATGATGTTCTCCATGGGTCATTTACTGTATATCAGGTGAACCCATAAGACCTATGGATCAAAAATATAAATGATTTATAGGTGAGAATCTCTGAAAGTATTTAACTGTATCCCTTCTTCCCTTTTTGGGGACACAGAATCTCCGCGATTAGAACAGCCTGTCAACAAACTGAAACAACTAAAGGCCTATAAAAATAATATTGAGCGCAGCTCGCCGGCGCGCAGCGCCGGCTAGCAAAGCGAGCTCTAAGAACCAGTGTGCGCGGGAAAAAGAACGATCGAAACCTACAGTTCATCAAACAAAATTTTTTGTCTATGTCCCATAATGCTCTCTAATGTTTTCACCCGTGGTGCTATGCCAAAAATGGCAGACTTTTAACTCGTAATTTTCTGTGACTTAAAGTTTGAAGACACGTTTTGAGTACCGCATGTGGCATGTGCTTTGGCAAGACTCAAAAGATTTGTTACATGCTTCCATACCTTCGTATTGAGTCGAGAAACGTAAACAAAGACGAACAAAGTCATTGATGACGTCACAGTGCACTCGCGCTATATTTCCAGCAATAAATTTAGAGGTGGATCAAACAAATGAGTGTACTGGCTATTTCAGTATAGTCTGCGATACCTGCCTCATTGACATATGATTTGTTTTTAATCTTTTTGTAATATTGAGATTTTATATATATATACTAGCAAGAGCTATACTTTACTGTCATATCGATCAATTTTAAACTAAATAATTGTGCATGCATGTACAGTAACGTTAGGCAGGTAAGTATATGAGTATGGAGGAAATAAACAATAGGACATTTTAATCTAAATAAAAAGGAATAAAATGAAAAAATAAACAGGTAAAAAAAAATTATGTAGATATTGCATATAGTCAGACCATTAAATTTAAAAGTGGGAAATTACACAGCTACAACAGGTACCGGTGTGTGTGTGTGTGTGTGTGTCTCTCTCTCTCTCTGGGTAGGGGGTTGCGCTGTATGTATCATAACCATTAAAATTAGTACCTTTGGCATACTTATTGTAGAGCAATACTCTCTCAAAAATTCTTTGACGTTCGTTGATACCTAAATAATGATGCAAGGTACAGTATGTGTAATTCTTGCTGCACTCGCCAGAACGGTAGCACCGTAAAACATATTAACTTTTTATTAAAGAATCATTTTTTTGTTATTAAAGACACTTTTGCCGATAAGTGTATCTGTTTGAAAATTGAAATTATTTACGATGCACTTACTTTATGGACTTTTGCATTGTTGGTTACCGTTTCGTTAAAATTGCCGTTTCCCGCCAGATGAAGATTTCGTTAACCCGTACTTAATTCTATTCGCTCAGATACGACTTCCTTTACGAATGAGTTAACAAAATCATACGTCATTTGTCATAATATCGAAAACGTCACATCCGTAAAATTAGAAATATTGGTCAGTGGACATCGACAGACTGTCACTGTGGTTATTTAAAAATTCATGTGTTTAGCAATGAACCCATAAATGTGAACAGGTCAGACGGATTGAAAAGAGGTTAGTATTGAATGTGTGCTTGTGCCAAAATTGGAAGAGCATATTGTTTTTTTCACTTTTAAGATTTAATCAAGAAGTATTTTTAATTTCAATAATTAACACGTCGCGATGAACTCAACTGTCGTGTACATTCCAGTCCAGCGGGGTTTACTCACTGTATAGTTATGTCAAGTCCGAATGTTTTATTTTTCAATAAGAGACCTGAATGACACCACATGTGAAGGCAATTTTATCATATTTTTGGCTGTTTGTTGTAAATACAGGCAGCACGAGCAAGGCGACAGGACAGGATGACAAAAAGTGATAAAAAGAATGAATAATTAAATATAGTTTTGTATGAATGTATTTAGATGAGAATCATTATACTCACTGTATGAGACTGTCCAGATTAATGACTTAATTGAGTTTTTCTGTAACATACACTTCAGTTCAGTAAGCCCTCAATATATAGTTCCTGTTTACTGAACCAAAGCAATGTTTATCAAACTTGTGAGATGAGGTACTGAAATTATGGTTTTTTGAGATAATGAGATAATTAAATAGTAAGATAATGAAATTGTATGTAACAAACTAAAATTATGTTATTGCTAATGACTCTTGAGATACTGAGGCAGAATGTATGTTGTAGATGACGGATACAAACACCACCATGCCACCTACCACACTGAGTAGTACCACCACCAATCACTCAGATCTGAGCAGCACCACACCATTTGTACCAACCACCACCAACAGCTCTGCACACAATGGGACCTTTGTACATCAGCCGCTCATCTTTCTGCAGACTGCTGCAGCTCAGGGCATTGGTGGGGCGTTCTCCATTCTTGCACTCCTCATAACCGTTCATCAGGTAAGCAAGATCCATAACTATCTGCAGAATGGCCAGCTGGATATAAAGCATTTCAATTGGTTCAATGTCTGTAAAGTAGCAAGGGACCATTTCGGATAAAGTAACAGTTAATATTTTTGTAAAATTGAGAGTTGCTGTACTTAAAGGCTTATGAATGTTGTTAAAATTCATGAAATGATTTTTAATGATTATCATTAGTCAGAGGGATGTCTCTTGATGAAATTGATATCCAATATGTAGGCCCAGTGTGTTAGGTACATGATAATCAGAAGTAAAATGTGAAATCTGCGGCTATGACTGTTGTGTTGACTTTACAAAGTGAAATTGCAAGTTACAGACGGGAGGTAAAATAACACGAAAAGTAGGTGGATGGGATATTGTAAACTATATACGGTAAGATTCTGACATGTGATGATGCAACATGCACACAATACGGAAGGTCAGCCCTTTGCAGGGAATTAGCTGGGGGAGGTCTAAAAAGCTGAAAAATCATGCAAAATTAGCAAAATATGAAAGGCTCAGAATCTCATCAAAGTACTGAAGTACTGACGGGAGTTGATTTTATCGATTATTATTTATCTTAAAATCAACGATATGTTATTTTGCTTGGCAAGTAGTTTATAATCTGTATTTGAATTACACACATTTTTGTAACATGGATCCTCGGACTTTTCAGACAAGAATTTCGAGAAAACCTCTTATGAATCATGTTGTGTAAAATTTAGAAATAGAATTGATTTCATCAAACTATGTATCGGTATTCGAAATACTTCAAAAAGTGTATGGATATAACCAAAATTGAACCCTAGTCTCGTTCAACCAGATGCTCGGCTGTCTCCGTTAATCTCCAACAAGTAAGAGATACCAGGTCACGTGATAGCTTGATGATGCGACCTCTAATTATAGACTGACTCTCTGCTTGTCCGAGATGTATGGAGACAGTCGATGGTTGAATGAGACTATATTGAACTCTGGCGTAGGAATACATACGACTGCAAAAAAACTTCTAAATTGTTCATACTATTTAAAATCTGACTATTTCTTAGGTATTTATAAATAAGTTTCCTTTAAAAAAAATGCTTCAGCGTACATTACATTGAATTTATCGATTATTTTCAAGACCTAAATCTTGTCAGTGGTGATGATTTGTGCTTAGGTCCAAACACTGTTTCAGTTTTGGTTTGCCAGAGTAACTGGATAGGAGAGTTGATTAAAATCAACTCCCAATAAAATCCAGTTTGTAGAAAATTTTACAGGTTTTGACAAGTAATTTTCTTTGGAAATTGGTGATTGCACGGCCTTATAAAGAGTGAATTAAAGGTATTTGCTCTGAATGGGAATTGAGGAAATTCTAGTTACAGAGTTCTGAAGACACACACCCACTGGCTACCATGAATTGTATAAAAAACCTGTCCCATGCCACCTAAACATAATTTTGTTTGCACATGTTCTAGGATACTATCAAATCAAATGATATTTTACTTGAATTGAGTTTCCATTGTACTTTTATTTGCCTTATTAAGGAATGATCACTTACTACTGGGTAAGTTTTGTTGGTATTTTTATAAGGAAGGGTGTGGGGCTTCATGTCATTTTGTCTATCAGGTCATCTGTCCCTTTCTCTCGGTCAGAGGTCCATAGATATTTTAAGAATGAAGCATCAGATAGTTAAACTTTTCTCAAATATTGCTCATATCGCAACTATGAGGGTTCGCAACGACCATGATATTAGGTCAGTTGACCAAGGTCAATATCAAATGGTGCATCAGCACAGCATTTATCCAAAAGAGGCCTTGCCACAATGTTTTGGCAAAGAATTCATTATTGTATAGTAAGTGGAGAAACCAAGTTATAACATTTTTAAAACAAATGAACTGTACTTAACCAGTATATGATTATCAAGTGGAGTTGTACATCTGGAATGCAATTGCTGAGATGAAAAGATAAATCTTATTTCTGTAAGAAAATTCACTAAAATGTTATATATTCATTTTGCCATGTTATGCTTAACTTTGCAATATATCATCTCTTTAAATCCTCTTAAAATTGTGTTACTATTAAACTTATAGCATTAACGATCTTCGATCCTCAGCAACGTTCAATAACTCTAAATTATCCGGAATTTTTTATTTGGACCATAAATTATCCTTTTTGACAAAATTAGTTAGTCTTCTAGTGTTATTATTATGACAAGTTTTTCAATGAATTTGTTGGCTTAGTGGATGTACAGAGACCTACTCCACAGAGGTAAACGGGTCCGAGCCAACAATTCATCAGTATAAACTTTTTTTTTCTTATTCAATCTCCACTTTTATATTTATTCCACTCCATCCATTGTGGCCAAAATTGCAACAATTTCGTAAAATGCATGGAAACCGTCAGTAAATTTCTTTTTATTTCCTTTCATTTGTAAAGTTTGAAGGATAGATAACATTTTTATGATGAAATAATACTCTGAGATCGGAGAACCTTCGAAATTATTGTACTTATTTTGTAATCAATTAATTTATCTGTAATTAAAAAGGTCTTCAGTTTTGGATTATCATCAAAACTTGATCCTCACCAGTTTAAATAGATTGCTCCTTTAAAAAAAAGGGAAGAGTGCTTACATGCAGTTTTAAAACTGCAAATTCTCATATACCCATATAAATCATATTTAGAACACTGGCAAGATCCAGAAAAAAGTTATTTCAGTATATTTTATTTAGTGATTGATAATTATTAATATTAAGCTTCAAAGCAGATGTTAATAAGTCATAATTTTGACAATTAATTTTGGGTACAGAGAAAAAATCTTGAGTTAGAATAATACTGGCACAGTAAGGCCTAAAAAAAAAGCTGTGTGTTTAGGGTAACCCGACCTAACCTACAAAAATGCCCCGATCCTACCATTTTAAGATGTCTGTTTTTATCTGATTGTGAATTTTATATTATTTCTATCAAAAAATTCGTTTTTAAATATGACACAAACAAACATTCTTAGGATTTATGCAAATGTGATATTAGACTGATATGATTAACAGTACAGGTAGATCTTAAGACTCCATTTAAACCATAGTCACTGGCTTCTGGTCACATATTATAAAGTCATTGTTATTAAATCTAAATACACAAGTCCCAAAGACTATAAATAGACTGAAGATGCAATTCTGGTAGTTTATGCATTAAGTCAAGCCAAAAAGCTATAAAAATTCACTGTTCTAAACATCTTGCTCCAAAGAAAAAGAGCTGTCATATTTGCTTCTTGACAAGTAGTGCCATATAGAAGAGAGAGAGGAAATATTTGCATTCATGTACTTCTGTGACTAAAGAAAAAGCGAGCAGGATCTGGTTAAGTGTGATTGTTTAATTATCTCTGGAATAAAACCTGGTCCTTTGTAAGACCTGTGTCGGTCTTATTGTTGATATGATTATTGATTTCCTGCTAGTCAGGAGGCATATTGATCAAAGTTTGCTCTTCTGTAAGTGAAATGTGTTCTCCCTATCCTCTCCCTCTTATCACAATATCCATGGAAACAATTACACACTAATAACGTTGTTGTCGGGAACATTTAAGTCATTCTAAAGAATGAAAGATTTTATTAAAATAACTAGACCAGCATTTAAGAAGTCCAGCATTAGAATAAACAAATACATGTATAGTCAATAAGGTATGACTGGCTCTTTCTGCAAGATGTTATTATTTTTTGGCTAAATTTTCAGGAATCATCTCAAATGCCAAAATTGAATAGCAAAATATGCATTTAGTCCAGATATTTTTTTTAAATATCTGGACTAAATCACAAAAAATAGATAAACCTATTTTTAAAACAAAAGAAAAAAATAGCACCCACAAAAAATTGTTATATTTTTAATGAATACATGTATTTTTTTAATGTATTTTATATTTTCATTTTTTATCGTTTGATACCTATCACTTAAGCATACATTTTTCAATACCGGTATTTGGAGAAAACTCTTGAGTCTTCATTTGTAATATTAGAGTTTTCTAAGTACTGGTATAATTGTCTTGTACAAGAGAACAGAGTACAATGTACTACGTTGTGTAACTGTCAAATAGTACCTAGCTTATGTTGTAAAATATTTGTTTGATGGTACCCTCTCAAATTACAGAGACTCACAAATATATTGGAAACAGACAATTTTGACTATGAAAATTTTTGCAGAAAACAAAAGGTTTTGTTAGAAACATATTTAGTATGGCAAGCACTCATTCTGTTGAAATCGCCTCTGACTTAATATTGTTCACAACTCTTAGAAAAATAAATGCAATATTTTAAATCGAGAGGGCTGTTTCTCATGAATTATGTGGATATTTATTCCTTGTGTTTAATTGGGTGTATACAGTATCATAGGAAGGGATACAAGACCAGCCTGATCTAGCTTTTTGTTTCAGATCTACCTCCACCTGCGTTACTACACCTGTCCTAACGAGCAGCGATGGATCATTCGGATTTTATTCATCGTCCCCATCTACTCCTTTGATTCTTTCCTGAGTCTGATGTTCTTCAACAATGACAGTTACTATGTGTACTTTGATAGTGTGCGAGATTGTTATGAGGGTAAGGTCATGTCACCACCGTTTATTCCATACCTCATTCTCTGTGATTGAATCTTTTAAAGAAATTGAATAGGAATATGATGAATGATAAAGTATTCTCTTTTCCTCATTTTTAGTATCACCTTATGGGTATTTGTATTTTTTTTTTCAAGTAAAATATGCTTTCAGGTAAAGAATTTTTCTTTGCAGTTAGGCATGATGAAACAATATTAACATGCTTACCATACAATATAATTCAATGGTGCTTTTGAATAAAAATTGTCTAACATACATATCTATTGTAATTTGATTTGAAATAAAGGTAAAAAGTTAAGGATTTACTTTTTCTTGAAGTGTACCTTTTTTTCTGTGTGTGTTTTTGCAGCATTTGTAATCTACAGTTTCCTGAGTTTGTGCTATGAATATCTGGGAGGGGAAAGTTCTATAATGTCCGAGATCAGAGGGAAACCAATCAAGTAAGATTAGTTTTACTGGTAACTTTATTTGTTTGTAAAAATGGAGAAAGACCAGACAAAGCTTTTCAGCGTGTGTGTGAATGGTTATCCTACTTTACTGCTATACTCTAGAGCTGTATATACTAATCAAAGTACTGAAGTACTGAAAGCCGGGCTCTTTTGGCGTGTCTTTAATTATGCATATTGTGTAGTAAAGACTGAAAATCTCTCTCTCTCTCTCTCTCTCCTCTCTCTCTCTCTCTCTCTCTCTCTCTCTCTCTCTCTCCTCTCTCTCTCTCTCTCTCATGCTTTTAAAGTAGGCAAGGCGTCAGAAAGCTACCAAATTTTGTAAGCGGCTATAAACAAAAATATGTTTGTCTAGTAGAAAAAAGTTCAATAGTTGCTGCCTTGAATTTTGCAGCAAGCGTTATATATTCAATCCTCATTTCTTCAACATGCGGCAAAGTAGTTCATGGAAATTCATGCGCATTGTATGTGTCCAAAATGCATAGTCTTGTTTTCGAAACACGTTACTAATAGGAAAACTAAAAAAGATAGACAATTCTCCCGAAATTAAAAAAAAGAAACAAAATGCCAACACTTTTGACAAAATGTGGCTCTTTGTGTAACTATTTGGTATAGCGGAAGCTTTTACTTTGACGCTGTTTGGTTTTTTGTTTACTTTTGAAGTTGTGCTATTTATAGTAACATTGGCGATTTGCCTGCCTATAGCCAGAACTCTGCTTTCAGCAGAGCCCGGCTAAAAAGTCATAATGTTCTATAGTTTGTTCACTCTTCCATTTAAACAGGCACTAGTAAATAAAGGTTAAAAGAGTAATTCAGAGGTACCATCAATGACCTTTTAGATCATTTGGTAGGGGTTGGTTACTGCTGTGTATCATGTTATGTCTCTTTACTGTAGGTCAAGTTGGATTTGGTGTACTTGCTGCCTGGCTGGTCGACAATACACCATTGGTTTTCTAAGGTTCTGTAAACAGGTAGGGATGTAATGAAATTAATAATTCTATCTTCAAGACCACACTTAGTAAAATAAATGCTTCAAAAAAAATAATTGTGTATTATAAGTTAGTTTGTTACCTTTATGTTCACATTTAGGCAACCCTTCAGTTCTGTATTGTGAAACCTGTGATGGCATTGACCACTCTCATTCTACAAGCCTTTGGACTTTACAAGGATGGCAACTTCTCGTAGGTGTTCACATAGACAAAGTACCATATATTTAGAAATCCATCGCACTATTGTGGGTACAGATCTAATAAATTACTCACTAAAAAAGTTTTAAGATACATTCATTTAATATTGTTTTTATTGGGAAATAAATGAAAATATTGACAGAAATGTTTAGCTCGAAACTGTTGTACAGAACAAAGATAATATGTAGCTCAGGCTCCACTATCTTATATCAAATGCATATACATTGATTATTTTTATTGTTCTTTGTAAAGAGGAGTTACCGGTAATAGCAGTTTTTCAATTTTGAGTAAAAAAATATTACCGTAATTATTTTCCTTCAAATCTTGGAGCAATATTTTAATGTAAAAAAAAAAGACTTGCTTACTGCATTATTTAAACAGGCTTAAGTTTAATTTTATTTTGCCTTATATCCAGTATTGTATTTGTAATATTGTGCTATATACAGGACTGTACAAAAGTAATGTGTGGATCTTCTGTACTTGACCTGATTGACTGTTTGTAGGCCGTCCTCGGGCTTCCTGTACGTGACCCTGATCTACAATGTGTCCGTCAGTCTGGCCCTCTACGCTCTGTTCCTGTTTTATTTCGCCACCAGGGAACTGTTGAGTCCATATGATCCTGTCTGGAAGTTCCTTACTGTCAAATCAGTCATTTTCCTGTCTTTCTGGCAAGGTACATGCGGACATCATTATTAGTGATAATGATAAAATTATCATTTTAAAAATAACATTATTACAGTTCAGGGAGATAATTACTGGATCAACACTAATACTAATCAGTAAATATACATACGGTATATGAAAATTAAAGCAATGATGAAGATAATTGATAGCTTGGACAAGAATTTTTTCTTAAAGTCATGTAAATGTTTGCAGGTATTGTGTTGGCTATTCTGGAGAAGGGAGGTGCTATTAGCCCCATTTTCTCAGATAATGGAACAATGAAGGTGGGCCTAGGAACTGTCTCAGCAGGCTACCAGAACTTCTTCATTTGCATAGAAATGTTTTTCGCTGCACTAGCACTGCGACTTGCATTCCCTCACTCCATCTACAGTTCTGGTCCAGCGAACACCACAGGAAGGACCGTGTCACTACAGAGCATCTCCAGTAGTCTGAAGGAGACCATGAATCCTCGGGACATTATGCAGGATGCAATACACAATTTCCACCCTAATTATCAACAGTATACCCAGCAGGGAAGTAAAATCCCCCACGAGGAGGAGCAGGCTGATGGCTGGCCATACGAACAGAACAGGAGTCGGCCAGCTCGTAACGGCAATGCCACACGCGATGTCTTGTCAAGGCCACTGCCCCATCAACAGCCTGAAACTGCCCATGGCCAGCAGCCACAGCGCCCTCAAGTGGGGCCCACTAGCAGGAAGTTCAATGAGAAGACAACTCTGTTAAGTTCTGATGATGAATTTCAGTGAGCTCTAGAATTAAGGACTGCGTTGAACAATCTCTAGTCTCAGTGTTCAGCATTGTTCAGAGTTGAAAGACAGGTGTTATGAATTCCTAGCAGAGCACTCTAGCAAACTAAGCCTGACATCAGTTGTTCTCTACAAATGAAGGAGTTTCAACAACAACCAAGAAACTCTTTTTTTGATGTGCAACCATGCCCTTCTCTCTCCCCCCCCCACCCCATCTACCAAACACACAGAATTAAAATTGGAAAATTTTCAGGATGAAATTGTTTTGACATAACTACAAGAATACATGTTATTTACAGGAAAGCTGTTTAAGCATGGCTGGTTTCAAAATTCCTCATCATTGTATCTGAATAACTGAAATATTCCTGCATAATATTAAAATGTTCAAAACTGTCAATACCCACCGTTCTAATGAGGTGTATTTTGTAGATAATGGTAAGTCAGTATAACTCACATTTATAGGGTTTGTGAATTTTCATTTTTAGAAATGCTGTAAATATATTAATGTTATTTTTAGTAGCTATTAAAGTATTTACCTAAGTAGTTGTGATATTGTGATAATTAGGTCATATTATTTTAACGTTGGTGAACAGTTAGTGCATTACAATGAGTAGCTGTAAAAGACATTATGTATATATTGAAAAGTTATTAAGTTTAATTTTATTGGTGTGAGCAATTATTTTGAACAAAATGTTATAAAGAATCTCTCCCATTTTTGTGTAGGTTGTTCTAGATTTCAGTGTAAGGTTGTCTTTACAATGTATTATTGTCCATTAGAGATAACTGAGACATGCAGTGTGTAGGGTGATGTATGAGAGTATCAAGTAATACATGACACGATTGACAGGACTTCATGTAGATAGGATGAAGCATCCATACTAACAATGTACTTTCATGATATGAATGCCAATTTTACTCTTTTTTCATGCTTGCTTTGTGACCCTCTTGTCTTTATAGATTGTTTTGTTAGGAAATGCTTTTTATTGAAATGCAAGTGTCTGAAAATTTGCAGTTTTTCAACATTCCAATGTGAATATTTATTTTGGTACATATTTAAAAATTGTTTATAAATACATGTATACTAAATAGCATTTGAAAATGAAATTGATCATGAATTTAAATACTGAATGCCCTTTAAAAATTTTAAAATCAACGTTATTTGAGAACAAAAATTATATACCAAAATCATTGAATAATAGATCATTCAAGTAATAGCATGTGATAATCAGACTATATGTAGAGGTATGGACCAGTGGCCAGGCATATCTGAATAATTCTTGATAAGTATGAATGAGAAGTTGTCTCCCTTGAGAGTTCGTGTTTTAGGTGGCAGGATACAGTGACATAAAATGGCTTCTTGTAAATTAGTAATTGTAATTTCATCAGTTAGTGCTGTCCTAAACTATGTAATATCATCACATGTTATTTCAACTTGAGTCCTTGTAAGTACCTAGTATAGACTCTGTCTGCCAGTGTTAGTCTTTTTTCTTCAATGTTTAACAGAAACTGACTGCTCCCTTCTCGATACAGATCTCCTCTTGGAATAAGTGAATCCATGCAATAAAAACTGATGTTGCATTCTGTTTGGTAGAAAATAAAGTACTGGTAACATTCTTAACATTTGATTCCATGCCCTATTGCCGAATGCATACCCATACATATAAGTATAAATTGGCAAGTACTGTTTAGAATGCCTCTTGTGAATAGCACCTTAATACAATCTGATTAAAACCACCACCCTCTTTTTGCTCTTTATCATATGGACTCTGGAGAAGGGTGCTGATTTTAATTTAAATGATAATTTGAAAATAAATTTATGGTTATCTTTTTTTTTCTTGTACTAAATAATTATGCACATTTGTAAAATATTTTTTTGATAAGTATAACATTTAAGCCAATTAAGTTTAAATATTATCTGTAGAACTTTTCAAACAAAGACTTAAAGTAAATATTCAACCAAAGTTAATTCTTGCAACATGGCTTGATACAAAGTGCTCCTGGTTTCAAATTTCCTTCCTATTGCTGCTCCTCGGCCATTCAGGAATTATTATTTGGCGTGGATTGAGCAATTTTACATTTATTGCATGTGAGAAATTTCTAGAGCTGTACATCTTCTAGTAACCTTATATGCTTTTACATTCATTTTCATGTACATGCAAAAGTGTAATGTCAAATCTATTTTTGTTATTTAATTTATATACATGTTTTAAATAGTTAGATATATTTTAGGTTATGCACAAATTTATATTGCTTTGCAGTATTGTGCAGAGTTGAGTTGTCTCAGTTATTATTATCAATATTAGATACATAAAGTTTTGTATAAATTGCACACATGGCAGTAACATGTATAAAACTTCTCTGTTCATCTTAAAAAACAAAGCTGCAAAGGTTAAATCATGTATCAGAACCTAAAGCTGATACAATTTGGAGTTCTTTGGTTCTAAAGTTATTTGTTCACATTATTTCTGTTGATTTGTGTTTTTAATTGAATAATCTGGCATTTTGTTTTGTTGACAGTAGATTTTGGCTGTGCTTGAGAACTACTTTTACCTAAAACTAGATAAAGGACAAATGTTGTATAAACTGACATTATATTCTATTTTGACTATGAGTGACTGCCCTTACACTGTAACATCACAAAATTTACGAAAGTGTATAGCTTTTTTACTTTGCGCAAGTTATTTTTTGAGATTTGAAAAGTTTCTTACAGTAAAAATGATCGCGAAAAAAAAAAATTAGATCATCACAAAAATTAAGGGATGTATGGTACTCCTTTTTTACTACAAATGACTGACATATTGTATTGTGATAGTTTAAGTAACAATTTTTGTTAGCACACATACATGATCCTGTTTTTTTAACACGGCATTGACGGTACTTATACTTAAATGAACACTGTAGCTGTGTAGATTAGAACATATCTTTTGATCGTGCCATGTTGTCTTGTTTAATGTGGATGTTACAATAAAGCATAAATTCAACCATCTTGTATTTTTTGTCTATCAGAATTCTTGCAAAAGATAAAGGATGCTGCATTTTTGCATCAGAAGATGAATTCTTCCCATTACGTATTTATGGTCAACAATTTCCTCAATCAAAATTTAAGTTCTAACACTTTACTATTATTTGACATACAAACCTAGCTGCAGGTCTGTAGCTCCCAGTCTAAAAAAATTTGGATGGACGACCTGGGAGCTACAGTGCCACCCATTGAAAATGTGTATTTATTGCTTTCAAAAAATGTGCGCTAGTTTTTTGACTGATTAACTGATATCATCCCTTTACTTGCCTCTGATAGTCTTTTAAACATCATCAACAGCCCCGTAAAGTGAAGTGGTGCAGTTTGCTTACATGTATAAATGGCGACTCTGGGTTTCAATGTAGAGAAAGTGAGCGCACAAGATTGTAAGTTTGCAGGAATCCTAGACATGAATCAACTGGGATTTAAATGTCTATAACCTCGAAAGGCTATGTACAGGTTTCAACAAAAATATATTATGTTGAGAGTCAAAGTACATGGATATTCCGGTTATTAAAAAACTCACAAAGCTTTCAAAAAATGGCAATGAGAGGTAAACCGATGACTAGTTGGAAATGTTAATGCAAACATATTTTAATGAAGTTGTATTGTGTATATCCTTAAAAACTAGAAATAAGAAAAGAATTTTTTAATAATGTTTATACAGCAGATCTAGAAATCAATAACAACAAATTAAAATATACTGGTATATTATAATTCAACATCATGTTATCATAACAAAAATTTAAAACAAAAAAGTTTAATTTTTTTTTTAAAGACCACCAGTTGGATTTGAACCCAAAACACTGAATGTTTGTATTCACTAATCCAGGACGAAACCACTGAGCCATGCGAGACTTGTCAATATAAGCTCTATAAAGTACTGTTTGAAACAACACTGTCATATCAATGGACTGTTTTTTATCCTTCACAAAATAATTTGAAAAAGTACATAATTAGTCATCTCTGGGTCATCTCTCCATCTTTTTTTAAAAAGCGACATCTTTAATGTTGAAATATTTAATCTATACACGTTTCAAATTGTGGAGAGAAGACCCAGAGACAACAAAATCATTTAAAAACAGTTGTAAATAAGTAGGATTTTGCATGAATTGCATCGTGTTGCTATATTTAGACTCATATTATAATAAAACCTTTTGCATTTCAAATATTTTTCCACTCATTCCACATCCAACAGAAACCAAATAACGGTTATAATTCGAAAAATATTCAAAATTAATTGATGAAATTTTCACTCTCCTTGTGCGCCCAGATTCCTGCCGAATGAACATCTTAAGCGCCCACATTCTTTAACATACTTGATTTTTCGAGGTCAGTAATGTGTTAAGGAGAAAGTCTCAGGCTAGTAAAGAGAAGATATTGGTAGTGAATTACATGAAGAATTTAATAACACTAATTTTTTTTTCACAGAATGTGCATATAAATATGGTTTATCAGTCCAAAACTAGTGCAAGTTTTTGTGCAATCAATACACATTTTTTTTAGGGGTGGCACTGTAACTTCCAGGTCGTCCATTTGAATTTTTTTAGACTGGGAGCCACAGACAAGCAGCTACAAAAAACCTACACAAACAGACATTGCATTTTTGCATCAGTAGATGAATTCTTCCCATAACATATTTTATAGTCAATAAAGAATTTCCTCTATCAAAATCCAAGTTTTAACACTTTATTATTTGACATTACAAAAAACCTAGACAAATAGAAACTGTAAGCATTAGAAACTCAAATTACTTTATTTTTCTCCTTATTCTTTTGGGAAAAAAATATGAGGTTAATGATCAGATTCAATAATTCTACAATTCTTGCCACCAAGGTGCTTTACATGCCAGGGTAGTTGGAAAATCTTTTAATATCATGAAAACATAAACATGCAATAATCTAATAGTAAAAATATTGGCCAATACATACATTTTACATATAATTCCATCCTTGTTTTATATAAATTACATGTACATGATCCTTGCTATGAAAATATATGTGAGAACATGGTGTATATTTAAAATAGAAATAAAAAGCTGCACAAATAGTTAAAAATATTCAAAGTAAAATACAAGACTTAGTACAGATTACCAGTATATACATATATTCCTCATAAAATTCTGTAATATTGTGTTACCAAAATTAATCCCAGAATCAGTGACAAATCGTTGCTTTGGCACTGTAATTGTCTATCACACATAAACTCTGTCTGCTACAACCAGGGAATGTATAATGATTATTGCACGTCTCCAGTCCCCACCTCTCTCTAGTCATCACTCATTGGGGACTCACAGTCATACACAGCCAGGCCAATCTCTTCATTCTTCTCCTCCTGATGTAAAGGAAAAGAAAGATTGATTTATGGTAAAGCTTAGGTGACTGTTCATTTTCTATGTAGACTTATTTGAAAAGTATACTGATGGAAGAGTGGGGGCAACGCCTTTTTTGTAATTTACTATATGAATTTTAAAACAAGAGGCCCAGGGGCCACATCGCTCACCTGAGCAACAATTGCCTTAATTCTGATCAAATTAGCATTACAGTATCAAAATATCTTGACAACTAAGTACAGTAGATCTTGCTAAAAAAAAAAATTGAAAATCTGCCAATTCTTATCCACCTCTTTTTTTTTTGGTAAATACCAAGCCCCTTTTGTTGGTGTACCTGTAAGAAGATTTTTCTCTATTCCTAATCACCCCCCAACCCCCCCCCCCCCCCATTTCGTGGCCCCACTTTTCTCTATGGAATCATGGTTTCATCAAACTTAAATCTGCATAACCTGTGCTTTCACACTAAGTACTGAGTTTAGGACCGAAAACTTTCCCCTAATGCTTTTTAAGATTTTCTCTATATATTCCTATATAAAAATTCAAACCGCCATCACGGCCCCGCCCTACCACTAGGGACTGTGATTTTGCAAACTTGAATTTACACTACCCAAGGATGCCTCTACACAAGTTTAAGCTTTTCTGGCCAAATAGTCTTTAAAAAGAAGACTTTAAAGATTTTCTCTATATATTCCAATGTAAAAATTCATCCCCCATTGTGGCCTCACCTTACCCTTGGATATTATTTAAACAAACTTGAATCTATCCGATCTGGGGGTGCTTCCACTCAAATTTGGGCTTTCCTGGCCTAATAGTTTTGAGAAGAAGATTTTTAAAGACTTTCTCTATATATAAAAACTTATCCCCCATTGTAGCCCCGCCCTACCCCCAGGGACCATGATTTGAACAAACTTGAATCTACACTACCTGAGGATGCTTACATTTTAATTTGGGCTTTCCTGGCCTAGTAGTTTTTGAGAAGAAGATTTTAAAAGATTTTCTCTATATATTCTTATATAAACTTGATCCCCTATTGTGGCCCCACCCTACCCACAGGATCCATGATTTGAACAAACTTGAATCTACACTACCTGAGGATCCTTCCATTTTAATTTGAGCTTTCCTGGCCTAATAATTTTTGAGAAGAAGATTTTTAAAGACTTTCTCTATATATAAAAACTTATCCCCCATTGTAGCCCCGCCCTACCCCCAGGGACCATGATTTGAACAAACTTGAATCTACACTACCTGAGGATGCTTACATTTTAATTTGGGCTTTCCTGGCCTAGTAGTTTTTGAGAAGAAGATTTTAAAAGATTTTCTCTATATATTCTTATATAAACTTGATCCCCTATTGTGGCCCCACCCTACCCACAGGATCCATGATTTGAACAAACTTGAATCTACACTACCTGAGGATGCTTCCATTTTAATTTGAGCTTTCCTGGCCTAATAATTTTTGAGAAGAAGATTTTTAAAGATTTTCTCTATATATTCCTATGTAAAACTTGATCTTCCAATTGTTGCCCCACCCTACCCCCAGGGACTATGATTTGAACAAACTTGAATCTACACTACCTGAGGATGCTTCCATTTTAATTTGAGCTTTTCTGGCCTGATAGTTTTTGAGAAGATTTTAAAAGATTTTCTCTATATATTCCTATATAAAACATGATCCCCCCAATTGTGGCCCCACGCTACCCCCGGGGACCATGATTTGAACAAACTTGAATCTACACTACCTGAGAATGCTTCCATTTTAATTTGAGCTTTTCTGGTCTGATAGTTTTTGAGAAGATTTTTAAAGATTTTCTCTATATATTCCTATTTTAAACTTGGTCTCCCTCTTGTGGCCCTACCCTACCCCGGGGACCATGATTTGAACAAACTTGAATCTACACTACCTGAGAATGCCTCCACACAAGTTTTAGCTTTTGAGGCCTAATAGTTTTTGAGAAGAGATTTTTGAAAAATATCAACAAATTTTCAATAATTCTCAATTATCTCCCCTTTAAAGAGGGAGTGGCCCTTCATTTGAACAAACTTGAATCCCCTTCACCTAGTGGTGCTTTGTGCCAAATTTGGTTGAAATTTGCCCAGTGGTTCTTGAGAAGAAGATGAAAATGTGAAAAGTTTACAATGCCGACAACAAAAACAGACAATGGGCAAATTGTGATCAGAAAAGCTCACTTGAGCCTCTGGCTCAGGTGAGCTAAAAATGTTGGTGTTGTTGCATTTATTACATCTATCAATATTTTGTTTGCACAACTTCACATCATTTTGAATTCTGGAGGATGAAGAAATGGTCAGCAAACACTATTGAATGTAAAGCATTCGTTCCCTCTAAGTCATCAACAAAATGCTCGTACCTGGGGTCAGATAGACTGGTATCCCATTCTATACGCTCTGCTGACTCCCCACTCTACAACACAGAAGGCCAGGGTGCCAATGGCTCCCAGAACAGTGAGTATCAACAGCTGGTAGTAGAGCAGCAAAGCCTCACTGTAGTAAAAGGCTGCGGCAGCTGCTATAGACTGCAAGAGATTCAAATAACATTACAGGAAAATCAGGTCTGAAACGCTACTGCTCTATTATTGGTCAATTTACTGATAATCTGGGTATAATTCCCCTCCCATGCAAATCTAACACTCATTTAATACATGTATCAAGGTACATACATAACCTACAGGGATCTACACTCCAATATCTCAATTTAAATATGATGAGATAGTAAGACATAAACTTGTCTCTACAAAAAAAGTATATGCTGTTAACATGGTTTTGATAAATGATATATTGGACAATTATTAACTTTTTTTAACATTATCAAAAATGCTGTATGTTAATTTATAAAAAAAAAATCTGTTTTAAGGGGAATTCTTTTTTTTATCACAACAGCCATCTATGTGAAGTTATCAATTTGTTTACAGGTCTCTGAACTTTGAAATTGATTTTGTTCATTGTGTATAAAATGTTTCTAACAGTCAAAATTTAATTTAATGATTTGCTCCCTTGCATTCCTTATTCATTGAGAGAGAGAGAGAGAGAGAGCGAGAGCGAGCAATTGAATGAGGTGGTACAGTAGAAATTTATTAAATAAATTTTGTCTTTTTAAAATAGTTTCTACCCCCAATTCTATTGTTTAACAAATTCACATTTCTAAATTATGAGTGAAAATTGATAAAATAAATCATTTTTTGATACTCACATTTATCTATAAGGTACTTTATTTTCAACAAAAATCTATTTTTCATAAAGTTTACTACCTGTACAAATTTAAACAAGGCAAAAGCTGGCGAGCTGTCTTCTGGAAACATGAAGCCCAGAATGGAATAGAGCTGAAAAAACATACCAGTAGTAATTAAAACTTGTAAAAAATAAATTCAACAGTATACATATTACAAGGCACAATACATCATTTCTTTATATGGTATCCAATCCTTTACAACATGTTTCCCTTCCATCAACCTCTATTCAAGCTGTGACAGCAGTGTTAGAGATCAAAACCAAATATATCAGAGGAGAATAATTGAGACTTCTACCTGTGTGTTAAAACTACTATCTCCAAAACCCAAGAGGAAAGAGGAAAACACAGCTACATACTGGCTGTAAATATAGAAACAAAATCATCTCAGAGAAAATCATAAAGATCAATCGTTTTAAAGACCATCTAAAATACTGGTACATGTACGGTACATGTACTTTCTTAAAGTCTATTTAAAAGTATCTAAGAACTTTTCAGAGTGCCATGATGTAAACTTTTATCTAACTGAATTTTGTATTCTTACCTAGGAGTCATGTAAGTAGCAGAATCAGTGTTATCTTGAGGAGACCCATTGGGAATATTCATAAAAATCAGGAAGAAAGCTGCCATGTGTGCTAGATATCCCAGGAGCACGATAGGATCACGACCATATTTGTTGGTTCTTTTCCCCATCAAACCAAAAGCTGCGCCACCTAATTATTCATGTCAAAAAAATACTTTCTTAGAAAAGTATAACCAGTACATTTGTAGCATAGTATAATTGAGCATATAAATATTTTATTTTTTGTAAGTATTTTTGAATCATTGTACTTGCTTCAACAGCTTACCTAGAATTTCCCCCACTCCAATGAACATTCCAGATATACCAATGAGACCCTTAGCATTGTCCCCAAACTGTGGTGTGTTAGAAATACAGGTTCCATATACACCACTAAAGAAAGTCAGCTCTATACCTGTAAGACATCAGAAATTTAAACATCCCATTCTGGTAATAACTATTACTTATTGATACAATTGGCAAGGTGTTGGCGCATTTGATAGCATCAACAAATTTGGACACGGTAGCCCTGGGTTAGAGTCTGGTGTGTCGCTATCACAGTAACATTGTAACCATGGGCAAGTTACTTTACTCCACTTGTGCACTCTCTCCACCATGGGGTTAATATAGGTACTTGGCACATGAGACGAGCTAGATATATATGTGAATGAAAAAGCATTAGCGCCGTAATTTGGCAGCCATGTTTGTATGCTCCACAGGAAGTTCAGGATGCTATGGATTGTACGTGCCCCACCAGGGGGTAATATATAAAAGTTGTGTAAGGCAATGTACTTTTGGAGCAAGACTATAAACCCCTACCTTTACCTTTTTACCTTTACAATCAAGAACCTTTTGAAATGTTTTGGCCAGCACAAATATCAACTGTTTGGATGCATTAACTAGATAGTTACATTGTATCAAGAGTCCATAGTCTTTCAGTTGGAAAGTGGTCTTCACTTATCATTACCTGTATATGCTATGGCCAAACTTAAAAGCATGATCTCTTTCGTTCTGAGTAAATGGAAGGCTCTCTCTGAAAGAGAAGTTTATCAGTGATAATGAATGATGCATAAAAATTCCACATACAAACAGTTCCAGTAAATCAAAGTATTGGAGAAGACTGACACAAGGCAACAGTTAGGATCTTACTTATTGTTTGTAGAGGACTTTCTCTTTCACTTTGATCACTGTCAAAATAAAACATAAATAATCAGATTATCATATTTATTTAATTGCTTGCAGCATTCAACTCATTTGAACTGCCGGGATATAAAGTTTCTTTTATCAGTTGTCCATTCTAGGGCACTTTTTATCCTCAATGAACTGAGAACACCCTGACCTTGGTGATAAGTTGACCAGGTTCTCAGTGTCTGTGGAGACAGGTTTTCTGAGGAGTAAGAAACAGAGGACCCCCAGCAGAGCAGCCCCAGACAGACCAATGAACAGCTTGGTTCTCTCATCATCAGTAATATCCGTACTGCCCTTCAGCACAAAGTAGCTGTATATGTTCCCAAACAACAAACTATAACCAAAAAAAATCACAAAATGATTTTAAAAAATCCAATGTTGAATACAGAACGTTGTTTAAGTATTTGGTGTTGAATCATGAATCTAACTACCTGCATTGTAAAAGTGCCCAAAATATGCCACTGTTTCTAGAAACCGTGTCAGAGTCAGAGTTGATGGTCAGAAAGTTCCCCTGCGCAGTCCACAATACTGAATGGCAAAGAAATGGGGGAAAAAAAGATGCATGAATACAAAGTAGGAAAACCACTACAGGGCTGACTCATTAATCAATGTTCACTGATTGCAATTTTTCTCAAAACAATTTGGTTTTCAGAAGTTTCATACTGAGGAAAACAATTAATTGCTAAACAAAAATGAGATGAAACCTCATCAGAACTTACTTGCAGCTCCTATACCAACAAGAACTGATCCAAGATACAAGGCCCAAACCATTGGTTTTAGGAAGGACAAGATAAAGACACTACAAACAGAAGTACAGGGTACATAAAGATGTCTGTGTTACTGACTCAAAAGAGAAAATAATGTTTAGCAAACCATAACCTTATTCCATCTTTGCTAGCCAAGGGTGATGATCCCAGTGTTACTGTAATGAACAAAGAAGGATCATCACCCAGTCACCTTTGGCTAGCAAAGATAAATCTAGCTGCAGGTCTGTAATTCCCAGTGTGAAAAAATTCCAATGGACGACCAAGGAGCTACAGTGCCTCCAAGAGTCTGATAAAAAAAAATCAAAAAAATCTGCAATTTACGGCCCACGAAAAATTGTGCTAATTTTGGACTGAATAAACTTATTTCCGAACACATTCTATACAAATATTTGATTAAAAAAAATCCTCTGCCATTTTACTACATATATCATCACTTTACTTCCCTCCGATTACCTTTTAAACACCATCACCAGTCCCCTAAAGTGAAGTGGTGCAGATTGTTTACATGTAACTAAAATGTAACATGTGCACTAAAATCAAGTATACCTGGAAATTATAACCTTTCAGTTCAAGTGTTAGTTAAACTATAGCATTCAATGATTGTACCAATTATAACATATGGATCTGAAATAATATGGATCTCAGACTATAAACTAGATCTAAAATCCTCAAAATGTTTTTCATTTGAAAAAATTCCAAATCATATATTCAAAGATATTCTAGGTGTACATAGAAAAGCATCAAATTCAGCAGTCAATGCTGAACTAGGTTCTTATCCACTTTACTATTTTTGTTTTGAAAACATGTTTAAATACTATATCAGACTAAGAAATATGAAATCAAATACCACATATAATAATGCACTGTTAGTATCTAGCTTTTAAAGAAGACAAAGAGTTAGCTTCGAAAAAGAGTTACCGGGTATACTTCGTGGCAAAACAAGATTTTTAATCTCCAACAAAAACTAAACTTAACATCTTTAGATATTTCTCATAAGGATTTGAGGTTTAAGTTAAATAAATTTTTTGTTGATATGATCTTTGAGCAATTGAATAAAATCTCATCCTCTAACTCGGAAAACTTCACTTTTACAGTAAAATATTAAATACTAACGAGTACAAGTTGCAAGATTACTTAAAGTTTTCCTTGAAAAAGCATGAAAGATCCCAGCTAACAAGATTAAGAAAAAGTGCACATTCACTATTCATTGAAACAGGTACCGTAGATATTCTAAACCAATTATTCCAAAGGAAAAACGTTTATGCTATGCTTGTAAATTATTAGTCAAAAATGAAAAATATTTTATACTTTACTGTCCTGTGTATGACAATCTTCGATTTCATTATTGTGATATTTTCAATGATAAATTGTACTGTGGTATTGATCCCATAAAAGAAATTGTTAATTCAGGTGATTATAATACTACAAAACGTCAATGTATCTACTTGGATAAATGTTTTATGCAGAGAAAACAGTTCCAGGGACTATGAAGTATTGTATAAAACTGTCTTGCATGCTGTAGCCTCTATGTTACAATTTTCTTTTGTCTGTCATTTGATTTCATTTTGACTGTATGCCAACATGGTGATGTCAATAAACCATTGAATTGAAAAAATGTAAAGGTGGGATTCCCAATCTTGACGTGAATTTAACATACTTCAATTTCAGAGGTTAATTAGCATGTTTAAGAGAAAGTTTGATGCAATATACTGATATAAGTAGTAAATTGACTGAAGAATTTATTGTTACTAAATTTTTTTTACACAGAGTTTCTGTGAAAACTAGAACTGTCCTAATGGGACTAATACCCCCGCAAGGCTAATTTTAAATGGGAAAATTAATTGAATTGAATAATAAAGGTTTGGACCACATACAAATAAAAAAAATTCTAGAATTGTAAAAAAAAATGAAAAAGTTAACAAAAACAAAAAAAAATCAAAACTGTCAGAATTTCACTGTAAATACATATGTATAACAGTAATACATTTACAAATTTATGTATCTAATGATATTTTTTTTTAAATTCAATTGTTTTAAAGAAAAACCAACAAAATGACAATAACCCCTCCCTGTGCAGTAAATGGAAATACCAGTAGCTAAGCAATGCTCTTCTGTTGATAAAACTTTGAATATCTTTCTAATAAAAGTCTTGACAGATGCAATTAGTTGTTTCAAATTTTCCCCACTTTCTCCTGTGGTACAATGGAACTCAATATCAGAAAATTGATCCCATAGGACTGTGATTTTCTTTAATTAGCTTGTTCAATTTAATAAACTCCCAAAACATAACTATAATTACCATACTATGAAAAATATGTAAAAAAGAAAATTTAATATTAATACATAGAAGCAATTTTGAAATTGCCGAAACACAACGACCATATACCGGTAAGTAATTTTCAAATTCATTTAAATTAATGCCCTATAGGGTCACTTCATCAATTTACTTGACTAATAAATTTAAACAACTTCTAAAAATAGTTAACTTCTTTATTAATAATGATATTATTTATTCCAATCCTTATAATGATAAAAACTTTTGGTTTACATGAAACAGTCTAAAAATAGCCCCAAAGCCACCACTCATTTTACTGATTATCAATTTTCCCTAAACACATGCCCCATCTAAACCATGGCTCAGATAATGGCCCCCTTGGGACAAATGAATTCAGCCACACTTGTCTTTGATGTTCTTATTAGCACCTAAGAATTTATCATTGACAAAAAAAAAAAAGAATTTGCATTGTCAGCTGATAGAATACTTATAAAAAAAATAAATTTAGTTAAGACAAAAAACCTCCATCTGGATGTATTTATATAAATATATTTTAGAGTGTTTTAATACTATTAATTAATTAATAAAATCTGTAAGGATTGCCTCCCTAACTTTTCAACATCAGTGTACAATATATAGAATAAGAAAAATGAAAACTGTCATAAAATCATTAAATCTTGTCTGATCTTTAAAAAAAATTGCAGGTGCACATCTTCAGATGGTGATCAACACATGCACAAATTTTTAAACTGTTCCATGCAGTAGTAAAAAATTCTACAGGGGGGACAAAGTTGCGTCTACAGACAGACGGACAGGGTGAAACCAATATACCCCCCTAACCTTCGTTTGTGGGGGTATAATAAGGTGTATCAGTCCAAAACTAGCACAATTTCTTGTGCACTATAGATTGCAGTTTTTTTTTTTATTATGGGAGGCACTGTAACTCAAAGGTTGTCAATCCAGACCGTGAGCTAAAAACCTGCAGGTAAGATGAATTTTATTCAGTATGTGTCATGCTAATTGAAATTAAAACATAAATATTTGGTTCTATGCAAAACAGATTTAATAAATATGGTAAAAAATGTTCTTACAAGTAAAGAATACTGCCAACAAACATTGTAAATTTTGGACCAAGAACTGCCACAATAGGTGGGGCAATCCAATTAGCTGCCGAGAAAACAATATAGATGATGCTCAAACTATAAAAAAGAAGACAAATTATAAAGCATTAGTGACAAGAAGACTATGACAGATGATTTAGAATAAACATTCTAATCTCTGTATGAATAACTAACCTTGTATATCCATTTCCCGTGAATGTTCCATTAGTATTTGTTTTTTCACTTGACAAAACACTTTGCTATGAAAATAAAACAATAGTTCTGATGCTAATTATGAACTAGGAATAGCAGTATGCAGGGTTGACTACCTCAGTGACTGGAATGTCACCAAATCTAGGGACAGATAGAAATGAACAAAATGTGATATCTTGTTCATGGAAGAAGAGAATTAAGGTCAGATGACACGTTCCTCGAGCATCTTTTTTAGTATCTCCTTGTAATAAAGAGTTCCAATAAGAATTATTATTTTCATAATTAATTTTAGAATGATTAAAATTTACTTGTGTATGGAGAAGTGCCTAGATGGCCGAGTGGTTAGAGCCATGGCCGCTCACCGTCATGAGCGTAACTTCTAGAGGTTGTGAGTTCAAAGCCTGGCTTCGCCCGAGATAGAATTTCAATATAGTGAATTTCGCTGTCCTGTATATCTATTTATTATGATATCAGCAATTCAAGTGTATTTTCAGAAGATTATATAGGAAATTGCATACTCTAGTATTTTGCAGAAATGCCTGGTAAGGTATCCTAATTTTTTGCAAAAAGGTTGTCAAAGTAGTAGTAAACCATGAGCAAATTCCTGGAAAAACTTATATAAAATTGAGGAACGTGTCATCTGACCTTAAGTTTAAGGAAAGGTTATCAGAGTTATGCTTTCATTTGTATTTTTATATTTTTATTTTTTTTAAGCACATTCAAAGTCCTCTGTTTATTATATAGTGATGATACGCTTCAGATCAGTCTATATAAAACTTCTGGCTTTTAATAGTTTCAAACAAAAGGTTGCAAATTTATCTTAGCTATCAAAGTTATGCATGATATGGTCACCATTCCCGAATTAAGACTTTTATTTTAGCTGTGTCCCTTATTATGAGGCGCTTAAAAGAAATTCCTGGGACTTTTTTCATCCCAATGAATAGAAGTTCTTTAGACACAAGGAAGAAAATAGAAAATTAAGAAGGAGATATTATGATCTACAAACTCACAAGGGACGAATGCTAAAGACTGAAAGAGCCTAATATATCGTCACGTAACACATCTAGCAATAGCTAAAGTGGGTAAGCATTTGGTTTTCACGTCTTGCACCCCCCAACTTATATGGACCTCGATTCACAGCTTCAAAAATTTAAAAATTAAACATCGGCTACACTTACCTCTGCCATTGAAGCTGTTTGAAATGCCGTAAACAATAACATAAACCCCACCCCCAAAATAATAATATTGTACAAGCGAACGTCAAATAATGACTCCGCCATTTTTGGTTTATAATCTGCTGTCACATGATCAAGGAATTAGTAAAATAAGAAACATTCCCGGTCAAATGTTATTAGAGCCCTTTTTTCATAATATGCTTTTGTGCATGTGTCAAGATAGTGCTATCCAATGGTGTAAGTCATTGCAATAATTCAATAACAAGGCCAAGTAGATCAAAATTTTAATCGTAACTTTTTGGTCATTTCAGTAACCTTAAATTCTAAGGTAATCCGGAAACCCCAAACAATCGTAGTTCCTCGGGCCATTCACAAAATGAAACGGAAAAGACCGAAAATTGCGATTGGCCTAACATGTGACAAACGTTGTACACATGATTTAATTTACGCATGCGCATTCACTACACATGCGCAGTTGCAACGCACGCTTTCGAAGGAGAAAGGTGCAGCCAAACTTGTGGAAAAAAAACCCCGAAAATGAGTTACGGAAGAGGACCCCCCGAAATTGATGGTATGACCTCATTGAAGGTTGATAATTTAACTTACAGAACAACGCCAGAAGATCTTCGTCGGGCATTCGACAAATATGGTGATGTAGGCGATGTTTACATACCCCGAGACAGATTCACTCGAGAAAGCCGCGGATTTGCCTTTGTCAGATTTTACGACAAACGTGATGCCGAGGATGCGTTGGATTCCATGGATGGTGCCATAATGGACGGCAGAGAATTAAGAGTACAGATGGCAAGATATGGTCGACCAACCGAACCTTACAGAAGGGGACCACCGAGACGCAATAGTGGTTACAGATCAAGATACAGGTTAGAATTTGATTTATGTTTTATAGATTTTTAATGACCCAGTTTCAAATAGATCGCTTACGGTTAAATGGTTGAAATGTTCATATTTTAACAGGTCAAGATCTAGATCGCGTTCCAGATCTAGGAGAAGATCACGATCCCGTTCAAGACGCAGGAGCAGGCGTTCCAGGAGCAGGTCCTACAGTAGATCCAGGTCAAGGAGCAGGAGCAACAGTAAAAGTCCAAGTAGGAGTCGATCACGAAGCAAGTCGGCCTCCAGATCTCCAGACAGAACTGATGATGTGCAGCGAGAAGAAGATTGAACCAGTGCACTACTCGAAATCATTACTCGCCTTGACTGAAACTAAAAGCAGTTTCTCTCTTGACATACTCCCGTTTATAAAAGGTTAATACGTGCCACAAATGTTTGCACTTTTATTTGAATTATCAAATCGGGTGGCAAAATGGTAAAAATTGTGTGGAAACATTCAGTAATGATATATTTTTATTATTGATCATTGACAATTTTAACAATCATATGACTTCATGATGTTTTGTAAATAAATATGTTATAGATGGTTTTAACACAGAATATTCTGAAGTAATGTAAAGGTTTTAACATGATTGTTTCTTCTATTTCACATGTGCTGTAGGAGTATATAAGCTGCTGGTATGCAGGTCACTGCTTGTGCTGTGCAGTAGCAGTATTGCAGTAGTGCTGTGCAGTTGCAGTATTGTGCAGTAGCGGTCTGGTTGTGTGCAGTAATGCAGTGGGGAGGCTGACCCACCTCATGCTGTTCCTGATTGCAGAGCAATGGGTTTTGGGGCGGGAGCAGTTCAGTTTAATTGGGAAATAATGCGTTTGGGGGGAAAAAACGAACAAAAACAGGTTTTGGGGTGGGAGCAGTGAAATTTTATGAGGGGATGATGTGTTGTAAAAATAATAACAAATGGATACTATCACGATTATAAATTAAAAATGTTCATCGGGTATAGATAGTGATTAAAATCTTTTGTATTTAAAAAGGGAAGTAGGATTCTGTAGGAATGATATTTCATTATTTTGATTTAATGTGACCAGTGTTAATCCAGTATTACAAGTTAGGTCTTGGAGTCCCTACTCCATGGTTTAAACATTTGTTAACGTATTGGATAGTGATCTGTACATATACTAGTTCAAGTAATTAAACGGGGACAGCAAAAATATATATTGGCACATGTAAACGAAGTTTATTATAAGTTATGAAGAATGTACTACTGTATGTTGGGTGTCCAGACAGACCTTGGCAATTGTCCTATCGTCTTAAACTCCATTTGTACTATGTCGGAAGTGATTTGAGGTATTGAACAAATCTTCATGTAAAACCATTACGGTCACAATAATTAACCAAGTAAAGTCTTGAATTGGTGAAGCAAAAAAGTTAATATAGTTAAAAGCTACCCAAAGTTATTTTCCTTTTTAATTTAAAGCAGACCTCGTATTATTAAACCTTGGTTTAATAATGCATGCAGGTAAATGTAAACGCACGTAAAACAACGAAATAAAGCTACACGAAAAAAATAAACGTAAAAAACAAAAATCCTGCAATACGTTGGTCATGAGATATGCATGGGTGTGCAATTGGGAGTGTGATCATACTGTTCAGTGGAGAAGGCAGAGCTCGCCAAACATATTTGAGAGCCTTCCTATAACCCATTTTTTACATACTCCCAAAAAGTAAAATATTTGCAGCGAGAAAAGGTTGAGGGGCCTGGCCCCCAACCGGCAGAATCGGAATACAATCGTCAAGAAGGGGGGGGGGGGTTAATATGAAGCGAAATAAAGCGGTACCCTTTTGTTCGTTATTAAAAACAAATTTTGTACATCATTTTTTTTCCTTGAAATATGGATTAACTGACCGGCAACCGTAAGTGTAATATAAAATAATTTAGTTATGTGTTATTTGAATAATTTTTCTGATTCCGTTCCGCAAAATATTGATACCCGTGTGGATATCGGTAATTAACGGAATCGGAAGAAAACCGTTAGGGGATATGTTAATTTTTCTGCAATCAATATATTTACAATTTTACATCTTTTAGAAAATTAATAAATTGGTTTATAAAAGTAAGACTGACGAAGTAACTGTTGGTTAATTCACATCAGTACATTAGCCATAAGAAATTGCAAAATCCTCTCCTTTGGGAATATTTGAGTCGGATCAGACATCGTGATTATTTCGTGCAGTCTGTGACTTTATCGGTTTGGACCAATCTATAAACGGGGCGTATATATCCAGTCTGGCTTCATAATTACACGTATTAACGACATTGTATTCTGTTTTATCGTAATTAATAACATCGAGACATTTAATGAAATACCCATCTTCGCTAGCTAAGGGTTTCTCGCATCATCCCCAACGGTTTCAGAATGATATACTACGTTTCTCGTATTATATCACTATCACAAGTGTATGAGAAACGTAGTATATTGGTATGGAGGGTAATCGTGTTCAAAAGTCCAGACATGTAAACTTGTGAATCCGAACATGCAATCGTGTTGATGTGTGAGCTTGAGTATGAATGAGTGGAATTTTGATCGTATAACCTAAAACACTCGGAGATAAACACTTTAGAGTTGACCCCACAGACCTTCAATCTAATTTTCCCTACAGATGCTTAATTGCAGTTGTAAAATGCTGTTTGTTATTTACATGTAACCTGCAACTATAATACACACTTTCCATCTGTAATCTCTGCATTTGTATTTCCGTTTTCTGAAATATCACGGCAAACATGTTACAAATTGACAAATGTAAAGTATACAAGTTTGTCGAATTTTGACATGACCAAATATGGAAACAGTGACGTCACTGATAGAAAAAAAAAGACAAGTTGCAGGTAAAGGCATGCCGTAATCGCCGGAATAGGGACTGAATAAATATAAAAAATAATAGCTAAGCCTAAAATCATATTATCTCTGAATAACTAATTTCATGGAAAGTATTATTTTTGTGGAAAATTAAATTATGAGATTGGTGTACATTTTATCAAGAGAATGTATAAAAGATGCGAGTGAAGAATTCGATCGGCTTCAGATATCTTCTTAGAACTGAAAATAAAATTACATTTAATGACTGAATGCACGTGTATAGTACAAAGATATATGGGTCATTATCAAAATATGCAGCCTTTTGCGTCAGTGTCAATTTAAAGGGGGAAAAATAATGTTCTGGGGAATATATACAGTACCATTGGATTTAAGAAACTTAAACCCATATTGTTGAACAAATAAATCGACAATTTTACTGCTTAAAGTATAAAAAAAATATTATTTGTTATGAGATTTCAGTGAATTTATGTTGTCATTAAATTTTTCCAACGTCTTTAACCTACAATATCTTCAATAATATTGATGTTTTATTCCAAAAATTGCCGTTAATTTTCAAAACAACATTCATATTTTAATTTCTGCTATGCTCCTTAACAAGTTCTCTTTTAAAAACAATGAATTTGATGAGATATATGCTTGTACAAAAATTTTTTGTCATTGGTGTTACAAGGCAAATTATATAAAAATATCTTAAAATACATCAAGTAAATAATATTGTACTACAGTTGGAATCCCCCAGATCATAGTGACATCATTCCCTGCTACTAAAAAGATAAATGTATCAGTGATGACATCATTGTGATAGAAAATATGGCAGAAAATGTTAGTATGCTCCGAAAAATACAATGTAAACTGTGTCAGTGGGATAACGTGCTATTTAAGGTTTTCTATTATGAAAGAACAAAGAAGTTTTTCACATAAATGATGAATGTTTATCACATTATAACATAGGCTATGTAGCTTCGTGTAGTATCTGTTCTCTTGGGTCATACTGTTACATTTACTATGGATACATCAGTGGTATAACGGTCAGTGGTGTAACCAAAAATTGTTGTTACACCACTGAAAAAACTGTTACACCACATGACATTATTTAATTATTTTACTTTTTCTTCCATTTCATTTATATTTTGAGCATTTTGAACAATTGTTATTTATCAATTTTACAAGTTAGACACTGTCACAATAAAGAAAGCTTGACTATTTAATTGCAATTGTGTATTCTTAATCTGGAAAATGAGACCTGTTACACCATTGACATTATTTGAAACACCATTGACATTTTGTATGCTCTAATTATGTTTTACCCATTTAAATACTTGATTAAAAGATAAAAGTAAAAACAAATTTATTCTATTAAAGAAATGAAATTATCCACATCATATTTTTATTAAAAAATCAAATTTTTAATGACTTATAGTGTACAATAATATATGTTATTCCACTGACATTTCACATTCCCTATTATGTTATACTACACTCTTTCAATACTTTAAGGTAACAAATGCTAGCTGAGCTTCAAAAAACATATATAGACAAAGAGGAAGTGTATATGCATTGTATGCATAGATTTTGGAGAAAATTGGAGAAATTTCAATTTTATTATCCAAAGTGTATGATTGATATGAGCTGGTATAGTATTGAAGATGTTGTTTGTGAGATTGATGAGCCGAAGAAAGTTCGAACTCGGTACAAGGTGGATAAAAGTGTGTGGATGCCAATAGTAAAAAATATAACATCAAAGAATGAGTGAATTCATGTAAAAAAAAACATCTACATGCCATTTTTGTGTCAGTGGTGTAACACTGATTATAAGTGGTGTAACAGTGTGTCTATCTTCAGATTATGAAAGAAGGAGGCACGAAAACTTTTATTTAAGATCAAATTTATCATGTTTTAAATGGAATCAAAAATAGAAATTAGTTTATTTTACAAAATTTAACACGCTTATCTCTTATTTATTATCGCTAGGTCAGTCATGTAACTTTTAGTCAGTGGTAAAACATAATAATCAGTGGTGTAACGTGTACATTTTTCTCCAAATAAAATTAACTGACAATGATTCATGTATATTTGAAAACACCAGTGCATTTACAATAATGTCTTTTTTATGCTCCATTAAAAGAAAAATCCAGTTGTGTTCTTTTTAATGCTCAAATTAAAAATTTGTTGAGTAACATCAAGACTTTGTCTCAAATGTTATGTTGGTCACTATGTAAATGTGTCAAATATTTTCTGTTATCTAATTCTAATAACTTTAAATGAAGTTTGTTGATATAAACTTTACGTCCATCATTTTAAAAGAATTATTTTATTTTATTTAAGAATTTTTTCCTATACTATATGCCTGTTACACCACTGACAAAATTTTCACAGTTCATTTAATTTTAGTCTAATTATCAACCAAATGGTAGATTCCAATGTTTGCAAATTTTTAGATGTTATACTTCATTGTTTGTTAAATGTGTTTTTTGCAATCAAAGTAATTTTTTCACCAATAATTTTCTCATGTTTTACATATTTTAAAAGTCTGCATATTTTGATAATGACCCATATACGCATTTTTGGGAGTTGATTTTTAATCAACTCTCCAGAGCAGTTACTCGGGCAAACGGAAAGTGAAACAGTGTTTGGACCTAAGCACAAATCAACACCGCTGACAACAATTAGTTCTAATGAAAAAATTCGATGTAATGAGTTCTTACGCATTGTTCTTCAAGGAAACTCATTTATAGATACCTTGTAAATAGTCAGATTTTAAATGGTACGAACAATTTAGACATTTTTTGAAGTCGTACATTTTATGTATTCCTACGCCAGAGTTCAATATAGTCTCGTTCAACCAGACGTTCGGCCGTCTCCGTAAATCTCCGACAAGCATAGTCTCTCTTGCCAATCGTAACTACTCGGCCATTTCCGTCACCGCAAATAATATTTATCGGTTACGGAAAAGGGCGAGCGTGATCCGAATGTCTCTCTTGCTTGTCGGAGATTAACGGATACAGTTAAGAGTCTGGTTGGACGAGAGTAGAGTTCAATTTTGCTTGGATACAGGAGGGGCTTAGCTTGTCAAGATTTCTGATGATTAGTTTAACCCCCCCCCCCCACTTTCAATTTGCTTCCGACCCCAGTTTTATTAGAATACATGCAACAAATTGTTAAATTATAGGCCTCGGCTGAATTAAGTAAACGATCTCCAAACGCATCCTTATTGCTAACACAAAGTTGGGACAAGACCCCCCCCCCCCCCCATACACCCCCGCGAAAAATTACACGGAGTCGGCCAGCTGAGTTACTAAGTTATCGATAAGAAAAACAAACTTTAAAGACACTGGTTTTGAGATGTGATTAATATGGAACATAAGAAGCGACACCCTCTTTAAAAAAAAAAAATTCCAAAGATAAGGTTAACTGTCATGAAATTAAAATGTGTATAAATTATTTTAAGAAATGTTTCTTTGCATTGTCGGCAATGTATAGGGGGGAAAAGCCTATCATGCAGGTAAAAATTGGCATTTTTTTTTATTTCAAGCAATCATTACGGGATATGAGTATGACGTCCTGAATGTCGGTTCAATACAGACTCACTTTGTGAAGTTGGTTGAGAAACATTTTCTGGAGAGCTATTATAATACAGCTTTACAGCCACTTGTGAACTAGCTGCAAGTCTGTAGCTCCCGGTCTGAAAAAATTCGGATGGACGACCTGGGACCTACAGTGCCTCCCATAGTAAAAATGCAAGATCTGCAAAAGAACAACTTCCTATCTTGAAAACTGTTCGAAGAGTTATCGGTACAATAAGGGTAGCTTTTTGACAGCCACTCGCCCGCCCGCCATTTTTACTATTTTAATAATCGGAAACCCGGTTAAAAATTCTCAAAATTCTTAGAATTCAGAAGCAGTTGAGTTACATGGGACCTCACGGCGGTCTCCGAACCCCATGCCGCTCAAAATATATTTACCCCCTTAGGAAATTTCTTGATCCGTCTCATTTCTAGAAAATAGTACGCATTATCTTATATTCCAGTTTAAATTACATGTCAAATTTTTTTAGAGAAATGTTATGTTAGGTATTTCCTTTTATAATACCATGAGAATTATATTACGGAAATAAGCGCATTCGTACGAAAGCCGAATAGGGCCACATAAAAAAATATTTTTATCTCGTAATTATGAGAAAAGATCTCGTTATTACGAGTTAATTATCTCGTTATTACGAGAAAAGATCTCGTTATTACGAGAAAAGATCTCGTTATTACGAGTTAGTTATCTCGTTATTACGAGTTAGTTATCTCGTTATTACGAGAAAAGATCTCGTAATTACGAGAAAAGATCTCGTTATTACGAGATATTTTTCTCGTTATTACGAGAAAAGATCTCGTTATTACGAGATAATTTTCTCGTTATTACGAGTTAATTTTCTCGTTATTACGAGAAAAGATCTCGTTATTACGAGAAAAGATCTATATAAAATGGTGCGTTTCTGAAAAAGAATTCGACTGGATCACACTTTAAGTCTATCTTTTTCATTCCAGAAACGTTGATTCAATTTTGATCAATATTTGAAAATAACAACGATCATTATTCATTAATTTCTACATATCAAAATGATTGGTTTCGACATTTTATCTGGTATTAATAAAAGGAAAGAACTTTATGTAATTTTTCTATTCAACTTCTATATATTATAATCCCACTCCGAAGTAAATACCAGGTAGTCCTATAGTCGTAAAAACACAGTTTTATTAGTTACAGATAACTTTAATGACTATATAGTTTCAGTCATGGATATGGATACACAGGATTTACCCGAATTTGTGTTTTATATGTTCATACACAACCTACATGTATATTGAAAATATTTGATTTTATATAAACATTTTGGAGTCTGAAAAAAAATAACACGTATCCTTCTCAATTATTGACATACAGTTCAATGAATTTTTTAATCAATTTGCTTTGCTAATTCTTCTGAAATTTCTTTAAAACTGCTTGGTCCGATTTTATATCAAAGTATGCATTTTAAACGATGATCATGCTAAGTAAGTGTATATTAATAGACATTGCAGTAGTTCATACACTTTATATAAAAAGAATAGAATAATGAAACGCGCCATTTGAAAACTAGATCTTTTCTCGTAATTACGAGATAATTAACTCGTAATAACGAGATCTTTTCTCGTAATAACGAGATCTTTTCTCGTAATTACGAGATCTTTTCTCGTAAATACGAGATAATTAACTCGTAATAACGAGATAACTAACTCGTAATGACGAGATCTTTTCTCGTAATAACGAGATAATTAACTCGTAATAACGAGATCTTTTCTCGTAATTACGAGATAAAAATATTTTTTTAAGTGGCCCTATTCGTCTTTCGTACATTCGTCACATCACCAACGATTTTTTTTTTACACATGAACCTCTTCCTGTTTGGTCCAGTTTCAATCATGCTAGATGTGTTATTGCCGAGCCTGAAGTTACAAATACAGAAACTACGGATTGAAAGTGTGCAAAGTTGAAGGTTTAATCAACTAATGTAAACAATAAAGTTGCAAAATGTGCATCATGCGAAGGAACTGGGTCAAATCTTACACGTGTTAATATAGGTTACAAGATCAGAATTGCCCATATTCATACTTCGGCTCACACATCAATACGACTGCATAGTTTACATGTCTGGATTTTTGAACACGATTACCCTCCATATATTGGAAACCCTTGGCCAGCGAACATGAAAGTTTTAAGGGGAAATTTCTCGAGTACCGATCGAAATAGGGCAACTTGATAATCCCACCATGGAGAGGAGACATCATTGATCAACCAAATCAATTAAAACAAACGGTACGTAATCCTTAACCCATCATAAAAAACCCCCAAAACACCAATTCAATGATGCAATATCCAATATCAATGATGCACCGAAATTACTATACATGGAGTCATCATAGATACATTCTCGTTCTTAACAAACAAGGGTAGATACATTTTAACTTGATCATAAAAAATACAGTCACTACCGCATCAAAACGAGAACGAATCGCTTAACATATTTAAAAGCAATGATACGTACGTCATATAAGGATACATTCCCTAGCCCATCAAAATATTGATACATCCCCTACCTATCAAAACATTGATACATCCCCTACCCCATCAAAACAATGATACACTCCCTACCCCATCAACACAATGATACATCCTCTATCCCATCAGAACAATTATAAATCCCTAACCTCAACAAAACGGGATTAATACATTCCATATTTCACCAGAACAAGGATACAACTATTACATTGAAATAATTAAACATTCCCTATATCCCATCAAAACAAACAGGACCACCCCTTAATTTGTGAAAACTGGAATACACCTGTATCCTATCAAATATCAAAATATGCATCCCCTACAAAATCAAAACAATAATTAAGTCTCCCAAAGTTTGGAGACTGATTGTTTTTGTACGGTTTCTTCTTTTTCTTCTTTCCCGCTCTGAACTTGTCCGTCATGTTACTCAGAGATGGCTGAACAAAATTGTACAAAACTCTAGGATACAATAGGCCTGCATATCTAGATGTGCACGCTGGTTTGATTTTTTCTCATCTGGGGTTGGCCAACCATTTTTCTGGGGGTCAAAAGGTCGTGCGGTCTAACATTGAACCTTATGGGAAAACTATTAGATTCTATTGTAAATGGTTATAACTTGAAAACAGACAAAGATAATAATATAGTGTTTTCAGAATCTTATATTGACTGTTACAGGCAATATATAAGGTTTATTAGATCTTACCCCTGGGGTCATCCCCATCCCCAGGAATTGGAAAAGACCATAGATCTCAGAAACTGTTAGAATCCTGACCCCTAAATCATATATATTCTTGTTCCTTGTGTTAAGGGGCATCAAATGGTATGTAGGTCATGGGCCCTGGGGGTGGTCCTGAACCCCTCAAACAGAAAGTGTCCGGATTTCTTAAAAACGGTCGAGATCCCCACCCCTAAACCATAAATATTCTTATTCCTTGTGTTAAGGGGAATCACATGGTATGTAGGTCATGGGTCCCTAGGTGTGGTCCAGACCCCCTTAAAACAGGAAGTTCCCAAATAACTTGAAAATGGTTAAGATCCCCACCCCTAAACCATATATATTCTTTATCCTTGTGTCGAGGGGCATCAAATGGTATGTAGGTCATGGGCCCGGGGGGTGGTCCTGACTCCTCTCAAACAGAAAGTGCCCAAATATCTTGAAAACGGTTAAGAACCCCACCCGTAAACCATATATATATATTCTTATTCCTTGGGTCATGTTGGTTCACCTGATGTATAGTAAAGGATCCCTGGGGAACATCACGAAACTTCAGAAATAAAAATAATCAAGTTCTAAATCTTTTTGTCTGTAAAGTTTGACCCGTGTGGGTCACCCCTACTCCCAATGATGGCCTCGTTCGTTTGGGAGACTTTATAATCGCCCAAATTATAATTAAATCTTATTATACTGTATGATGGGTTACTTTTGCCCCATGTTATTTTCGCATTTCTCCGCAAACGATTTCGTTCCGTTTTGAATTCGCTCAGTCAAAGCTGTGTTTTAAGAAAGATAACTTGAGCCATTGGAATTTGTACAGTCTGAAATTCGTGCATTGACAATGAAGAGGAAAGAGTAAAAAATAAAATGGGGTGAATATTTCACTGTTTACATATATCTTATTCTAAATCTAACTCCATCAAAACAAGGATACATTCCCAAACCCTATCAAAGCAAGGATACATTCTTAACCCCATAAAAATAAGGGTACATTGCCAAACCTTATCAAAAAGAGGATTCGATCATTCTCAAATTCCAATCAAAGCAAGGATACATTCCAAACCCCATCAAAACAAAGATACATTACCACCCCAATCAAAGCAAGGATACATTCCAAACCCCATCAAAATAAAGGTACATTGCCAAACTTTATCGAAAAGAGAATTCATTCTCAAACCGCATCAAAACAAGGATACATTCCCGAACGCCATCAAACAAGGATACATTAACAAACCCTATAAAAGCAAGGATACATTCCAAAAACCCGATCAGAATACTTAGTAACGGTACATTGCCAAACCTTATCAAAAAGAGAATTCATTCTCAAATCCCATCAAAACAAGGATACATTCCCAAACCGCATCAAAAGAGGGATACATTCCAAAACCCCATACAAAAGGATACATTCCCAAACTGCATCAAAAGAGTGATACATTCACAACCTCTATCAAAAGAAGGGTACATTCCCTAACCTCATCAAACAAGGATGCATCAAAGCAAGGATACATTCCAAACCCCATCAAAATAAGGGTATATTGCCAAACCTTATCGAAAAGAGAACTCCATCAAAACAAGGATACATTCCCAAACCCCATTAAAACAAAAATAAATTTCCAAACCCGATCAAAACAAAGATACATTCTCAATCAAATCAAAACAAGGATACATTCCCGAACCAAAACAAAAAAAGAATACATTCCCAAACCCCATCAAAACAAGGATATTTTTGAACCCCATCAAAACAAAAATACATTCCCACGCAACAATTAAACAAGGATACATTCCCAAACCCTATCAGAACAAGGATACATTTCAAAACCCCTTAAAATAAGGATACATTTCAAAACCCCATTAACACAATGATACATTTCAAAACCCTATCAACTCAAGGATACGTACATTCCTAAACCCTGTCAAAACAATTATGATACCTTCCTAAACTCCCATTAAAATAAGAATACATTCAAAAACCCTATGAAAACAAGCTAGGATATACATTCACAAACCCAACCACAACAAGGAAATATACATTCCTAAACCCCATCAAAACAAGGATACATTCAAAACCCTATAGAAAATATTAGGATGCATTCCAAACTCTATCAAAATAATTAGGATACCTTACCAAACTATATCAAAATAAGGATTCATTCCAAAACCCCATCAAAACAAGGATACATTCCCAAACCCCATCAAAATAAGGATACATTTCAAAACCCCTTACAAACCAATATATATCTTTGAATTCCATGAATATAAGGATACTTTACAAAACCCTATCAAATCAAACTAATTAGGTTCTTTCCAACCCCTATCAAAACAATTATGATACCTTCCTAAACCCTCATTAAAATAAGGATACATTTAAAAAACCCATCAAAACAAGGATACGTTCAAAACCCTAACAAAATAATTAGGATGCATTCCAAACTCTATCAAAATAATAAGGATACCTTACCAAACTCTATCAAAACAAGGATACATTCCCAAACCCCATCAAAACAAGGGTATATTCCCAAACCCCATCAAAACAAGGATATATTCCCAAACCCCATCAAAACAAGGGTATATTCCCAAACCCCATCAAAACAAGGATACATTCCCAAACCCCATCAAAACAAGGGTATATTCCCAAACCCCATCAAAACAAGGATACATTCCCAAACCCCATCAAAACAAGGGTATATTCCCAAACCCCATCAAAACAAGGATACATTTCAAAACCCCATCAAAATAAGGATACATTTCAAAACCCCTTATAAACCAGGATATATCTTTGAATCCCATGAATATATGAATACTTTACAAAACCCAATCAAATCAAACTAATTAGGATACATTTCAAAACCCTATCAAAACAATTATGATACCTTCCTAAACCCACATTGAAATAAGGATACATTCCTAAACCACATCAAAACAAGGATACATTCACGTTTCAATTCAATTCAATTTATTTTCACTCAAACCGTCAACATGACGGTACATGAGGTACACATATATATATATAAATATTTACAAATGTATGTATAGAGTCAGAGGTACATGGACAATACAAATTAGAGAGAAAAAAAAATATGAGAAAAAAGTACAAATGTTCAAGGAGGACAGACTGATTCAAAAATTTCATTTATAAATAAACAGAGTTTTTTGAGTTTTTTAAGTTTTAAAGTAGACAATAATTCACAAAATTTAAAAGTGTTTGGTCTTACACAAAATCTAGGTTCCAAGTATTTTTGTCTAATACATGAAAGAGCATTACATTCTAATATAAAGTGCATTTCATCGGCTATTTGATTTTTATTACATAATGTGCAACATCTTTCATTAAGAGGAATGCCTAACCATCTACCAGTTTCTACAGGAAGTCGGTGATTCGACGTACGGAATTTAACAAGAATTTTTCGAAGTTTTGATGGCAGAATACTCAAATATTTTTCATATCCAAAAATAAATTTGAAAGTTCTATATATATGACCTTTTGAAGAATTTGCAATATCAGCCGACCATTTCTGCACAAACTGGTCTTTAAGCCTTTGCTTGACAGCATTTGTAATCCAATTAACATTTACAGTACATTGTTCATTCCAAATGTTTGAAAAACCACACTTATTAAAAATAGAATGTATACAATCAATCCATGGGTTTTTAGAAAAGTCATTATTATATTGATTCAATAAGTATTTGTAAAGTATATGAACAATTTTATTTTCTGGCCCGGTGAACAATTTTGCCCAGTATGAAACCATTCTAGTATATATATTAACAGATAACGGAAACCTTCCGGTTTCTCCATAAACCATGTATGATGGGGTACAGCTTTTTAAATTCAGTATATGTTTCAAAAATTTCAAATGAATACGTTCTATAGTTTCTATATTTTCAAAGCCCCATACTTCACATCCGTATAATAATACCGGCATTACTACTTTATCGAAAAGGTCTAACTGACACTCGACAGGTAAATTAAATTGCCTTATTTTCCTAATGACCCCATACATAGCCTTCTGTGCCTGTTCACAGAGATGTGTTTTTGCTTTTCTGAAAGACCCTGAACGCGAAAAAACAATTCCAAGGTATTTAAACTCTTTCACATTTTCAATGATTTCATTTCTAAAGTAAAATTCCCTTTTTATCATTGGACCTTTAGAAAATACCAATATTTTTGTCTTATTTATATTAACCGTTAACTTCCATTGCTCACAGTATAAATGAAACTCGTTCAGAGCATTTTGTAAATCATCAGGCGTTTCAGCAAGAATTACAGTGTCGTCAGCATAAAAAAGAATACATAGTTTAAAATACATAAACAGTTCATCCTCTAAAGGTTTAGTAACACTCTGTAACCCAATTATATTTTTATCAATCATGAATTTTTCTAAGTCATTAATATATAACGAAAATAAAAATGGCGACAAATTTTCACCTTGGCGTACTCCAACATTACAGCTGAAAAATTCGGAAGATAAGCCATTCATACTAATTTTTGACTTAACTTCCATGTACATGTTTTTGATATAATTAAAACATTTCCCATTTATTCCATTTTTGATTAACTTACTCCAAAGACCATTTCTCCAGACAGTGTCGAATGCCTGTTTAAAATCAACAAAAGCACAAAAAAGTTTTTTCTTCATGGACATAAGAGTATGGGATAAAAACTGTAGTGTTATTATATGGTCTAGAGTTGAATAGTTTTTTCTAAAACCTGCCTGGCTTTCGCTGATAACGTCAATCTCTGATGCATATATCTCTAATCTATTGCTTAATATACAAGTAAAAAGTTTTCCTAGGCAACTTAATAATGTAATCGGTCTATAGTTCTCAGGATGTGTTGGGTCGCCTTTGTTTTTATATATGGGTTTCACAATACCTACAAGCCATTCATCAGGAATAAAACCATTGTCAAAAATAATATTAAACAACTTGTTATATAAAGGTAGAAATAAAGAAACTGTTGCCGAAATGTGTTCATTAAGCACCTCATCATACCCAGCGGCTTTATTATTTTTGAGTTTCTTTACGGCTTCTAATATTTCTTCATCTCCTATGGTACTGTTAAGAATAGCATCAGACATTTCGATTTCAGCATTCGATAAAAAATCACTATATTCTATATTGGGTTCATCGTCATTTTCACAATCATTAATACCTCTTAAGTAATCAAACATATTATTAATATCAACAGCACACTTATTCGATGATTTTGATGTATTTAAGATTTTCCAATATTCTTTGGAGTTTGTAGAGCGCAAGTTCTTAAGTTTTCTAGTTAAATCCGTTTTGTAACCTTTGATGCATTTATCTATTGTGTGCTTGTATTTTTTACTCATTTCTTTAAGGTTGTCTTTGTTTTCAGATGACTGACATTTTTTATGAATACGTTTAGCCAAATGAAAGTTCTTCCTTGCTGCTCTACATTCTCCATTGAACCATGGTTTCTTGTTCATTGTATTTGTATTATCCGACGAAAAGTTTTTATTATATTTTAAGCCAAATGTTATTCTAGCTGCTCCGGAAAAAACGTCACATAATTCTCTGGTAATATTGGTAATATGGCTTTGGCTAACGTTCTCGCCAAGCATTGACAAATCGTGTAATTTGTTATCAATAGATATTACAGCTGATCTATCGATATTGTTACAAAAGTCGTCCGCTTTACCTGGACACCATAATTTTACACTTGGGTGATTTTCACCTATACAACTGTGGGTTGGTTCCTTATTACAACATGAAAAAGAAAACGATATAGGATTGTGTACATCTGAATAAAAATTGCAAAAATCAGTGACATCAAAGTTCTGTAAAATTCTAAATACATTCGTAGTAGCTAGAACATAGTCCACAGTACTACTGTTTTTACAAGTTGTCCCGCCTATATTTTTATCACTGCCAAATCGGCTATTAACAATGTAGACTTCATTATTTTTACAAAATTCAATTAACTTATATCCATAATTATTCACAATGGTATCTTGAACAATTCTCTTAAGCGGTATATTATAGTTTTCAAAGACCAATGCCCGTTCAACAATATCGGGTTGAAAAATATCTGTACATCCATTTAGATGCGCTAGAAAATCATCAGAAATAAAGAAATCATTCAAATGACCAACTCTGGCATTAAAGTCGCCCATAAGACAAAAACATTTAGATTCATTTGTAATATTGATTAACTCTCGTTCTATTTCTATAAAACAGTCGGGTGATGCATATCTACTACCTTCAGGCGGTATGTAAACAACGCCGCATAATAAGTCGTCAGTGGAGTTTAGTAACATTTTGTCTAATTTAAACCAAAACACATATTTACAGTCTGTGTTAATTATTTTTATATACTTAACAATGTTATCCCTGACCGCCAAGATGATTCCACCAGAGCGGGTATTTGTAAGTTTACGTCTGTTTTTCATGAATGTTACATATCCTGGTATTTGAATATTATCACAGTCGTCGGTTTTGGTTTCAGTGAAACCTACCACATCATAATTCGTAATAAAGTCTGTGAATTCTTGATAATTTAACTTATTTTTTACACCACATACGTTTAAGGAAAGAAACTTAAGATCACTCGTCGCAGTCCGTTCTCCCGCGGGTCCCTATTTACCAGAAGGAGTTGATCCTTGGCGTTGTCTTTTGTTTGGCTGTCGGTCACTTCGGGGTGTCTGTTGACTCGCATGGCTTGGTCCAGTCTGTCGCGTAGATGCAGTTTGACGGGCGGATTCCGTAGGTGGAGTGTAAATCTCTCCCTCAATGTACAGGACATCGCGGACCAGCTTTGCGCGTTTTTTCTCTTTCTTGGCCTGACGCATGACAGGGTAGAGCTTTTTTCTTCTTTCTTCAATTTCCGGGGGATATTGTTCATTCACCCAGACATTTGATCCTTTCAGCTTCTGTGCCGCATGTGTTCGGATGAACTCCCTATCCTTGCAATATGTAAATTTGGCCACAATATTTCGTGGGTGTTCATTAAATTCGTTCCATCTGCCCATTCTGTGAACACGTTCAAAAGAGATTTCGTACTCGAGCTTGTATTTTTTCTGGAGGAAATCCTGTAGCAGGGCCTCGGTGTCTTCCCCTCTTTGTTCCGGGATTCCTGAGAACACGAGGTTATCCCTCATGGACCGCGCCTTGAGATCCGTCACTGAGTTTTGTAGCTTTTCATTAGCGTCTTCCATTCTTTTCATTTTATCAGCCATAATATTTTCGGAAAGTTGTTGTTCTTGTCTGTATTGTTCTAAGCTTTTCCTGTTGTTGTTTATTACGGTTCTATTTGCTTCTGCCATTTCCTTAACTGAATCGAACACTTCTCCTAAGGAGCTCACATTGGTTTCTAGGTTTTTGAATTCGGATTTCACACTTTTTACATCATTATCTAGCTTCTTTGCGCGGGATTCCATTGCGTCAATAGAGCCCCGAATTTCTCTTAAAGACAAAATTTCTCCCTCAATTGTGTTCAAACGATTTTCTAGATTATCGTTTTTTAATTCAATACTCGTAAGTTTTGTGTTCATTTGGAGTAGGAGGGTATGAATAGATTCCAAAGTCACATCACCCTGAATAATTACTGTTGGCTGACCATATATGATTGAGTGACTTTCCTCAAGAAGTTTTGACGTGTTCATTTCAGACATCGTTCAGTTATAGTAATTCACTTTGATGCTAGTTTGTAATAAATTGCATTTGTACAATCAGACATAAGTCTACATAAGTTTCAGGACACAGGTTTCGAGACCACGGATCGCTGACTACTACACTATTCAATACGGCACAAACAAGACGTGGGGTGAGTTGATCTCACGGACACACACACAAATAGATATATGTACTTGTGTAGAAAGTTTTTGATAGCATATGTAGTTCTTACAACCTAAATAAATTCAATAGTTTCAACAGAGTTGGGTCCTCCTTCACAAGACATATGCATATGCAGAGTTACAGTTCTCTTATAGATGTTTAAGACTTGTTTTTTTAAGTTTTCACCGGAGCCCAAAACAACAACGACTTACCGGCTCGATGACCTCTGACCTATTCAAAACCCTATCAAAATAATTAAGATACATTCTAAACACGATCAAAATAATTAGGATACATAAGCAAACTATCAAAACAAGAATACATTCCCAAACCCCATCAAAACAAGGGTACATTCCCAAACCCTATCAAAACAAGGATACATTTTCTAACCCCATCAAAACAAGGATACATTCCCAAATCCCATCAAAATAAGGATACCGGTACATTTCAAAACCCCTCATCAATCAGTATATATATATTTCAAAACCCCATTAAAACAATTATGTTACATTCCTAAACCCAATAAAAACAAGGATACATTTCAAAACCCAATCAAAACAAGCTAGGATACATTTGAAACCTCTTTCCGCTTCAGGGTGCATTCCCAAACCCAATCAAAACAAAGATACATTCTCAATCAAATCAAAACAAGGATACATTCTCAAACCCCATCAAAACAAGAATACATTCCCAAACTCTATCAAAACAAGGATACATTCCCAAACCCCATCAAAACAAGAATACATTCCCAAACTCTATCAAAACAAGGATACATTTTCTAACCCCATTAAATCAAGAATAGATTTCCAAACCCCATCAAAACAAGGATACACACCATCAAAATAAGAATACTTTTTCAAACACTATCAAACCAAGAATACATTCTCAAATCCTATGAAAACAAGGATACTTTCCAAAATCCAATCAAATCAAATTAATTAGGATACATTTCCAAACCCCATCAAAACAAAGATACATTCCAAACCCAATCAAAACAAAGACAAGGATACATTTAAAAAATCCATTAAAATAAGGATACCTTTCAAAACCCCATCAAAAGAAGGATACATTTCAAAACCCTATCAAAACATGGATACGTACATTCCTAAACCCTATCAAAACAAGTATGATACATGTACTTTCCTTAAACCCCATTTAAATAAGGATACATTCCAAAACCCTCTCAAAACAAGGATACATTCCCAAACCAAACCAAAACAGGGATACATTCCTAAACCCAACCAAAACAAGGAAATATACATTCCTAAACCCCATCAAAAGAAGGTCATTTCAAAACCCTATTAAAATAATTTGGATACATTCCAACCCTTTTAAAATAATTAGGATACATTCACAAACCTCATCAAAATAAGAATAAATTCCTAAACCCTTTCAAAACAAGTTCTTACAAAACCAAATAAAATCAAAATAATTAGGATACATTCCCAAACTATATCATAACAAGGATACATTCCCAACCCCCATCAAAAGAAGGATACATTTCAAAACCCCCTAAAAACCAGGAAATATATATTTCAAAACCCCATCAAAATAATTATGTTACATCCCCAAACCCCATCAAAACGAGCATACATTTTAAACCTCTTTCAAATTGAGGGTGCATTCCAAAACCCCATCAAAAGAGGATAAATCCCCAAACCCTATCAAATCAATATGAATATTTTCCAAACCCCATCAAAACAATATGGATATATATTCCCAGACCCCATTAAAACAAGGATACATTCCAAATCCCATCATAACAAGCATACATTCCCAAACCACATCAAAACAACGATACATTAAAACAAGGATACATTCCTAAACTCTATCAAAACAAGGATACATATCCAAACCCCATCAAAACAAGGATACATTCCCAAATCCCATCTAAACCAGGATACATTCCCAAACCAAAACAAAACAAGGATACATATCCAAACCCCATCAAAACAAAGATACATTCCTAAACTCTATCAAAACAATTATGATACATTCCCAATTTCTATTAAAACAAGGATACATTCCAAACCCCATCAAAACAAGGATACATTCCCTAACCCCATTTAAAAGAGAATACATTCCCAAATACAAGGAATATTCCCAAACCCCATCAATACAAGAATACTTTTCAAACCCCATCAAAACAAGGATACATTTCTAAACTCTATCAAAATTATGATACATTCCCAAATTCTATTAAAACAAGGATACATTCCAAACCCCATCAGAACAAGGATACGTTCCTGAACCCAAACAAAAAAGAATACATTCCCAAACCCCATCAAAATAAGGAACATTCCCAAATCCCATCAAAACAAGAATACTTTTCAAACCCCATCAAAACAAGGATACATTCCCAAATCATATCAAAACAATAAAGATACTTTCCCAAACCCCTTAAAAACAAGGACATGTACATTCCTGAACCCCATCAAAATAAGGACACATTCCCATACCCCATCAAAACAAGGATACATTCCCAACCCTATCAAAACAGTAAAGATACTTTCCCAAACCCTATCAAAACAATATGGATACATTCCAAGACCCCATTAAAACAAGGATTCAGTCCCAAACTCCATCAAAACAAGGATATATTCCCAAACCCTTTCAAAACGAAGATACATCTCCATATCATTATATATTAGGATCCATCTAGAACACCAAGAAAATGATGTTTCATCTCCACCCCATCATAACAGATTTATTGCAACTAAATTATAACATAGACATAACTTTAACCCTATCAAGACAAGGAAACAACCTCACCAAATCATACCATCTATTTCCCAACAAAAAAGCGGATCCCGGACAACCTTAACATAACAAAGGGACATCATCTGTTGAACTAAAACATGAGGACATCTTTGACAAAATCATAACAAAGGGAGATACTGAACTCAACCATATACACATGTAAAAGGAACATCCTTAACCCAACCTTAGAAAGGGGACATCTTAAATCTCAACATTAATAACAAAGGAATCCTTTAACCTACCATTACAAAGAGACATCCTTTAACCCAACATAACAAGTGAAAATTCTAAAACCTACCATAACAAGAGAACATCCTTTAACGGAAAATAACAAGGGGGAGGGGGTATCTTTAAACTAGAGGTACTGTGAGCAAGCTCACAATTGATACCCCCCACTAAGAAAATCATAACTCATGTATTTTTTCTATTATAGAAAACATTGGATGAATCTATTTCACTGTCCATTTTCTATACATAACAACTGCTCTATTTTTTAATAAAACTGTTAATGCTAATATAAGTACAAAAACCAATTTCTATTCTTTAAATTCCATTTAAGTTTAAGTTAATGCATGAGGACATTTGCATCCTTATGTTAACAAACATGACTCGAATCAAACCAAATTCCACATGTCAAGCAGCCATTTAATATATACATTTTGAATTATAAGAATACTGAGCCCGATTTGTTTTTAAAACAATGACCTTGAACTTCCTCAATTGACCTTGGGTCAGGGTCATGACACACCTTCAGACTATAAGCAATCTTGATGTGAATTAAAAGCTTCCAATATTCGTCCATTAAAAAGATATGGACTGGACATGAATTTTGTACTTTTTCTGCCAGTGACCTTGCCCAAATGACCTTGGGTCAAGGACATAACACACCCTTAGGTCATAAGCAATCTTTGTGTGAAGTAAGAACTTCCAATGTTTCTCCATAAGAAAGATATGGACCGGACACAAATTTTGATTTTTTCCGCCAGTGACCTTGACTTTGCCCAAATGACCTTGGGTCAAGGACATGACACACCCTTACGTCATAAGCAATCTTTGTGTGAAGTAAGAACTTCCAATGTTTCTCCATTAAAAAGATATGGACCGGACACAAACTTAAAACTTTTTCTGCCAGTGACCTTGACCTTGCCCGAATGACCTTGGGTCAACGTCATTTCACACCCTTAGGTCATAAGCAATATTTGTGTGAAGTAAGAACTTCCAATGTTTCTCCATTAAAAAGATATGGACCGGACATAAATTTTGAACTTTTTCTGCCAGTGACCTTGACTTTGCCCAAATGACCTTGGTTCAAGGTCATGACACACCCTTAGGTCATAAGCAATATTTGTGTGAAGTAAGAACTTCCAATGTTTCTCCATAAGAAAGATATGGACCGGACACGAATTGAACAGACAGACGGACAGACGGATGGACAGACGGACGGACGGACAAGGTGATTCCTATATACCCCCCAAACTTCTTTTGCGGGGGGTATAATTAATCCACCATTACAAGGAATCACTATTAAACCCATATCCCAAAAGGCATCCTAAACCCATGCAACCATGACAAGGGAACATACTTTACCCAATTAATTATGGATGAGAATACCGGTATCTATGACCCAAAATAGAAAGGGGGTGTAAACAAAATGCTTAAAGGGGGCACCCTTAGCCCCACCATATCACGGAGACATACTTTATTTACCAGTTTAATCAGAGGATATACTTTAATCCACCATTTTTAAGAAGGAACATTTTTAACCAATATTAACTAGATATCATTGAGGTGGTAACTATCTCAAAAGGCCTCATGCATTTAAATAATAGATCTTTAATTCAGGCTAATTGCCCCTTACCAAATGGCAATTTTTGGGTTTAATCTGAAAAAGATTAATTGAATAGGAAATAATTTATGGTATAAAACTGGACTTTAAAGAGATCTGCGTTGACCTTACATTTGACCTTGAATCTGCATTCAAGGTCACTACACACCCTTTACCCAAAAGCTCTGTTTATGTGAATTATGAACCAGATAGAGCTAAGGGAAGAGTAATTATGCTCTGAAATTTTTTTAGCAGTCTGATATGACCTTGACTTGACCTTGACACATCATTCAAGGTCACTGCACATCCTATGACCAAAGGGACTCTGGGTGAAGTACTCTATATCAGGTTTTTTTTGCGATTCAGAACCTAGAACGGTATATAAAATTTACACGAATCAAATTTTCACTATTTCAAAGTCATAGTGAAAATATAATTTTCAAGATTGTTTAAACCTGTGAAGTAAGTGCGTAAAAGTATCTAAAATGCCGCTCTTTATAATGAAAAATTTGGACAATTAAACTATTTACATGATTTCCTTAATGTTAAATAATTACAGATAATTATTTTCTGAGACGCAAACAGCCATAGATAAATAGATCATGTACCGTTACATATACCAGTAGCTCAGGTATAATTAGACATCGGTTTATGTTTTAATTAGCTTATCAATGGATTATTAAATAAACTACGAGGCTTACATACCTGCTATCTGGCGCTTTTCCTCCAATCCCGCAATTTCTACCTCTAAACTTACTGAACTCAGTTCATTGTACTTTTACATACTTGTTTACTTCATAAGGAAAGAGAGAACTAAATTATACGAACAAAACATTGTATCAAATTTACGCTGATATATTTTCCGCGATTTGGAAATCATCACAAACAAAGTGGATATTGGATGGATGCGGAAAAACCCTGATATACGGTGTGAGCCAAATTGGACCAAGGGATGAGAATGTATGATCCAGACAAGGATTTTTCAGATAATTCTAGAAACTTGGTCCAAGGTCACTGAATTGTTTGGGTAGTTCATTATCAGTAGTTGGTTATTGCATATCTTGTTTAATGCTTCTACATGTGTCATTAAGTCACTCATACTTATGAAATGTCTGTGTCCTATTCCACATTAATTCTACAAACTCACTATAGTTCTTCCCAATCACAAGAGTAACATTTATTTCGAAGTAATGTAAAACAAAGTTTATTTCATACATTAAGTACAACCAATTAATAAAAACAAGTGTTGGACCATTTTAAAAATGGAAATGCCTAGTATAACAGAAAAGAATCCCAGCCTGATTTGGAACTCTGTCTAACAACAATTAAAGGTCATGGCTAAAACACATCAACAAGAACATGTCAAGGTCACAGATACAAGTACAGTTGTATTATGCGATGTCCCATGGTCCACTTTTACCTCCCTTCTTACAATACTTCTTTCTGCAAGGCCTCCTGGTGACTTTTACTGAACAACTTCTCCATTATAATGTCCAAAAATGTGTAAATAAAATGTCTGAAATAAATTGGAAATCACAATTCTTTATTCCAATAACCACCGTTATATCAAAATCTTTATGAATAAGAAACTTGGCCTTTTTAAAGAAATAACAAATCATTACATACTGATCGAGCTACAGACAGAAAGTAATATTCATCAATAAAGGACCATAGATATGAAATTAATTTACTTTGTTTATCCCAAAGGGAAGAACACATAAATTTTATTGTAGAAATTTAACCTGCCACTTTTTTCAAGGAAAATACCGGTACATGCATGTAACAGAATTAAATTTTGTTCATTTGACAATGAACTGATTATTTCTGAAAAGTGAATGAAATGGAATATTATTGGAAAACAACTAAACATGTAACTAACATTACTTGACAGTTTACTACTAATTGTATTAATTATAAACAGGTACGGTAAAACGAGAAAATATGGCGCACTACAAATTTTAGCGCCTTTGGCGCAACTGCCTCTGAGCGCTAAAATTAATAGTGCGCCAACGATTTTCCACGTGTAGTAAATTTCTTCAAGTTGCAAAACAATGTCAGTCCATTTTTAATGCTATACAGAAGTGTTCGTATACGTAATATCAGATGCCGTCGATTCTGTTTGTTTAAACAATTACAAAGGTAAACGGTATGGGTTATCGGGTATTAGTGCCTAAACATGGATTAATTAATTCAATTTTAATTGCTTTTTAATATCTCTCATTAGCACTTTGAAAATTGGGCTTCTCCCCATGCCACTTCCATTTAGCGCCTCGAGGTGAAAATGTGATTAAGCGTGGCGATCGTTAACGCTGACAATACATGATTGATCACAATTTCTTTGATCTCTAACTAATGGATATGAAGATAACAAGACGATACCTCTTTTTGTCTTATTTTAATGTAAAATTACTGTAAAAAAGATTCGGTCATGGTGATCGAAACTCATGGTAAATGTAGCATTCGATTTCACGTTTAGTTTCGGGACTCTTCTAGTGTTATCCAAGTCGACACGTTAAATTCAATGTCCGATAACTCAAATTTGTTCACCAACTAAAATTAAACATCATCGCCAATAAATGTTCATATCTATCTACTGACGATTTCCACAAAAGTAAGTGTATTATTCTCAACGACAGTTTACCGTGCATGCGGGATAGAAATCAAAGGCGTTGTGTTCACGTGCCCGAGTGAACGCAGAACTAAATTTAGGCGTGATCGTTTATCAAACAACAACATTTTTGCATTCTTTTTTAAAGAAAGGTGACGTGCGCTATAATATAATTGCGCCAATGTACTAGCACTTGCGTTTGCGCTAAAATACGTATGCGCCAAATTTTCTCCTTTTACAGTATATTATAGAGAAATGTGACTTGTTCCTCATAGTGCAGTACATGTGTATTCTTACTTGTTCAGCTTCTTATACTGAATGGAGTCTATAATTTCCTCTATTCCACTTTGGTAGTCCTCCTTGTCCAAAAGCTGAACCAAAACATCTACAATACATAATCATTGTGTCTCTTATAAGTATTTCTTAAAATCACATTCCATTATCATATTGGTTAATTTAACCATGACTCATTGACAAATTTATATAACAATTTCAAAAGATGACTAAAAAATGGAAGAAAGGGGGAAAAAGACATGCCTGGAAAAAATTCTGCCAGCACTCTTGTTGCTTGCTGTTTTGTTACCAATTTCTGCTTTTCTGATTTTACTTCACGACTGGAGGAATCAAATTTTCCATTTGGCCAAATCGCTTCTTGAAACAAATGAAGATACATTGCACATCGGTGGGGGGTTGTAAGGTCACTTATCTTCCATCGCAGCCACCTGAAACAAGGTCACCTAGTTTTAGTGACCACATAACTACCCAGTATAATGATTAGTGTTCCAAAGAGGTGTATAATACAATTTTGCCTATAATGAAGCGCTTCTGCAAGCATCAGACATTTTCAATATAATACATTAATATTTAGATAAAATAATCTTTAGGTTTTGTTGGGGATATAAAGGAAAATACATGTAGCTAATATGCAATAAAAAGTTGGGTATTTGACTATTCGAACCACTTTAAACTAAAGCATTTCTATTAGAATATTATTAATATTATTGAAAAGAATGCATGTAGTGCTACAATCAAAGATTAGATTTCAAAAGTAAACAATTGAATGCAAATGCTTTAATTTTCACTAAGTGACTAAGAGAGCCCCCAACATCATAAGCCTTGACCCTCTGGGGCCACAAATTTCACAACAATGGTAAAGACCTCCTACTTATAAATTCCTATCTATTCACCTATATGACCAAGAGAAGAGAAAAGATTTATAAATATATAAAGCAGTTTTACTATCTGATAAAAAGACCTCCATCCTAATACCAGGAGCTCTGCTCGAGGTAAAATATTTTGCAATTTTAGTAAGGATAATATATACATATATCATTCAATTTACACTAACCATAAGAGTGATAGATATATTTGGCCAGGTAGTTTATGAGAAAAAAGTTGAAAATGTTTTGGAGTTTACTATCAACAGACAACCACAGTTAGCAATAAGTCACTTAAGTTACTCAGATTATTCCATACCTGTTGACTGCTGTACCAAACATGTGCTTGGCAAGGGAGATAACTCTTTCCCGACAGAGCCAACAGTTTCTGCCTTGCAGTGCTTGCACAGCTATGTCGATTGCAATCTCCGTCAGAGCAGTGTCGTGAAGCTCGTCAGTAGCCTCTGAAGTTCAACAAATATTTTCAAGTGAAATTAATCCACAATGGCATCCAATATATTAGAAATTAGGAACTAGTAAATTTCCTTCAATATATTGTGGCAAATCTTGGATCATTTAGGGAAATTGCTTATAAATGATGCATTTCTAATAAAAATCTTACATTCACAAATATTTGAACAAAACTATAACACACTCTATAGAAATTGGAAATCACAATCAAAGCATTTGAATTTTTAAGAATGTAATGTTCTTATTTTGTATGAAAAATACCAGTCTTTCCAAAATATTACCGTAATTGTTGTATGGTAACCTACCATCTGCATTTTGTGAGATATTCCCTGAGGCTTCATTGTGTTCAGACACTTTAGAACAACCAGCTACTTGTACATAATTTGTAAACAGTCTTTCTAAGACAAGCACCTATTAAAACAAACTATTTAAACAAAAAAGCACCATATATTCAGTATATTAAACATACATATATATTCTGCTGTATGTATCAAATGACTGCCAGCACTAATTATGATATCTAAACTTACATCTCCTTTAATGGTACCAAACTCTAGCAGGATTTGATCTTCATCGACCATGCTGCTGTGGATATCTTTGGTTTGGACTCTCCTGGGAAGACTTGGCAGTAATTCTGTCATATTTGTAGAGAATTCTCCAATCTTGTCAAATACACTGGAAACACTTCTAATCATCTGAATATACATGTATATTATGTGTGTAAGTCAGGAAATAATCAAACTCTTCTTCGCAATTTTACATTTCCAAATACAGAAATGTTGATTTTACATGCATCTACTAAATTTACTGAACACCTTATAGAGACATAAAGCTTGCTTTTGTACACATTCTGTAAAACTGTCAATGTGAATAATATTTTCCCCATGCAAACACTTCAACACTTAGTGTTCGATCAAACAGTAAAAGATTACTTTGATGTCAAGCTGTTTACCTTTGTGAAAGGTTGTATGCTATCTGGAACCTTCCTGACAAATGCTATGTGGGCATTTCCATCATATGCCAGGAACTCCTTTATTTCTGGACTGCTGCAGACATCATCTTTCTCCAGGAGAGACTAAGAAACAAGAGCATCAGGATCAAACACAGGTCAAAAAAATAACACTTGATAACACTGAGCCATGTTTACACTATAAATAATTGTTTTGTTCAGTCATTTCTTGTGGTAAAATTATAAACTATTATCATCTATAACTAATTTTTTAATCTTTCCTACAACACACATAAAATTCAGTTTTGATGGCTGGGTTATACATGTACCGGTATACATTTTTGGCTTACTTTCATGAAATTTTCCAATGTATTCTTGCGCTTTTCAATACTGTTCTTATCCATATTTCCAAATGGTAAGGAAAGCCACTTAGTAAGTCCTTTTACATCTAGAAATAAACATATGTAAGTAAGAACTTTTGTTACAGTAAGCTACTTGGACCTATAAAGTAATCTTTTTGTAGCATGCCTATTATTGATAAAAAGTTCGTTTATATCCCTTAACATGGATATGTTAAACATAACATGTAATATATATACATGATTGTGTTATTATATAAATTTGATAAGTTTGAATCCCCCCTCCTCCAGATCCACACAATTATTGTTATGTCACACCACTTATAAATAGGCACTGTCACACAGGTGTATAAACTTTCAGTTTCATTACACCCAATTGCACACCTGAAATGTATGGCCAACATGTAGTACATTGTATTCCTTTCATGGTACATGTACTATTAGATTTTGTGCAGTGATGCTTGTTCTATGTTCATTTTATGTTTGTAATTTTCATTAACCTGTATATTTGATGCCAGTATTCTCCTGGCTTGGAAAATGTGCCTAAAAATATTGGATAATTTCATCTCCACCAAGTTACATAGTGATGTAAGATCTACATCCACAAATGAGACCTCTACAGCAAAATACTTAAAACTGTTAAGAGGTCTGCACCTTATATCTGTTGTATTCGGCGATGAAAGAGAAATTTGTTTTACAAATAGTGGTTAGCTTTAAGCACTGACCTTTCAAGCTCTTTTTATACTCAGGATTATCTTCTAATCTGTTTTGTAGGTTAATGAATTCTCTGAACCGCCGCTTCACCACATTTGTTCTGACTCTGGGGGACCCTTGGTCCTCATACACTGCATCATACTGAATGAAAAATATTACTGTCTACTTGCTAGATCTCAATTCAAAATATTTACTGGGAGATATCTGGCTTTCAAAAAAAAAAATTGAAAAAATTGATCAACATGTTTAGGTTCACCAGTTCCATAGTATTTGATTCAAATTGGTTCAATTCTAGGAATGAAATTCAACTATCCTTGGCATATACATGTAACATAAGGTAGATTTTAAACATATGTTATGCAATGTTTGTCTTTAGCTTTTAGACTACAGTATTAATTTGTGACTGTTTTATATTTTACATTGGAGTATCTTGGGAGTTGTTTTTTAAAACAGTCTGCAGAATGCAAATGATGAACTGGCTTTTGTGGATTTTACGTTTTTGTGCTGACATCCTTAATTGTTTTATGTCATGGAAAACAAGCATGGTTACCATTTAGCGGAATGTACGTGGTTTCTTTGTGATCATATTCCTACAGCCTTACTTAATCATTTTGAAAGTTCAACTTTTTAAAGAGGACTTTATACACAAGTTGTTTAGTGAAGGATATACTCAAATACTATTAGGGTTTAAATAAAGGGTGACTTTATACATTTGGATTTTTTTAAATAAAGTGTCAAAACACATAAATCAGCACAACATAATTAAAAAAGAAGCTATGTTTATAAACAACATTTTGCAAAAAAATCACTTAATTTCAACTAATTTTCATTGTCATATCTATATCACATAGCCACCTATATAACTCCGTCACTACCCTAACTCCATCACTTTCGGGAAACTCCTTGCCGTTTGAAATCAAGTACGATTATGACATAATTTTTTACATGTCAAAAATCTTTAATCAAATGTCAACAATTTGCAATGGTTAGATTTAATAATGTGTCAAAAAATAACAGAATTAAACCTTGTTCATTTTATGCATCATTAATTGTGTGAAATCAGCTTAAACTTTTTCACGGGTGCACTAAAATATCGATATTTCTGAAATGCAGGCCCATTCGACCATTTACGGTGGTCAGCCATTTTTAGAGAGGTCAAGATGAAACATTTCACATGTAATACATTTTTGATTAAGGTAATTAATACATTTTTTTCAGTCCGCAATAGCCTTTATGCACTATTTTTGATGATAACGTCAAATCGCTCATGCCGGTACTTTTGCCTTATACAGGTATATCGCTATTTAGAATATGCTACATTTCTAAAAATGTAATAAATAAATAATATAATAAGTAATATATTAATTAATGATATAAAATATTTGAAATATGTAAGGACATAGATCAAACGGCATCCATACATTCTGAAAAGGCCATTTTGATTGTTGTTACATGGACCCATTTTTTATTCTGGCGATCATTTTATTTTGATGAAATAAAATACAATTTAAATTGTATGCGCCATTCTAACTTATTATAACTTGGCCTAGATACAAATGGAGTTTTAACTAAATTGTTAATTTGTTTTCATTCCCTGCCATATCATAGAGCATGTGGGTGACGGAGTTAGGTTCATAAGATATAATAAGCACGCGTGATAAACGTCGTATTCAGAGAGCTTATTTGAATAAAAATAAAAATATTTTTGTTAATATTTTTAAAGATTTTATTGTTGCAGATTATATTTAGTGATTGCAAATGATAAAAACCACAAAAAATAATTTACAGAGAAACGCGGGAGGTTTTCTGCTTATGGTGACGGAGTTTGGGTACTCTGGGATATATTTTAAACCAGAATTCAACACAATTTCTAAGTTGAATCAACGTTGAATTTTGGCGTTGAAACAACGTTACATTTTCAACATTGCCTCAACTTTCATATGCAACCTTATTTCAACGTTGGTTCAACGTTGATGCCTAACATTGAAACAACGTTTGTTCAACGTTGAAATGCCCCCTGGATTATGTGTATGGTGTATTTACTTGGATGGTGTATAGTGTGTACTGATTAGCTCCTCTATTCTCTGTGGCTGTCTCTGTGTTAGTAATACATATGCTTTTAAACAGTTTTGGGGTCTGTTGGCAGGTCTCTTTAATGTCATCAAAACTCCCAAGGTAAAACCTCTGACTCTCCTCTATATGCTCCCTAGCCCTGCTGTCGGATGCCACCGCTAAGCTGCTTTCCTCTGCAATGTTTCAATACAAGGAAATCAATAACACTGAAATTTGGAGCAAATGACTTTATCTGAGTTTACCATGAGACCATATACTGTAAACAAACATGTATTCATATGAATGTATCTTTGTTAATATTACAAAAAAAACATGTCACAAATATATCTTGCAGGCAACTAGTTATTTTATCTATTTTGGTTTTTTTTCATATCACCAACAGAGGCTTTGTTGCTAAAACTGGATGAATGCAAAACTGAATTGTCTATAATATTAGTAGTTTTTTTAAAACAAGATTATGAGGCATGATAAAAAATCCTGATAAGATAACCCATTAAAATTTTATACCTGTTTTGTCATTTGGAATGTGTGTTTGTAAACTAGCAGCCAATTCTTCCTCCTTGGCTACTTGTGCCCCTATTTTATTATCTGTGGATGTTTGAGTATTTCCATTCAATGATTCTTGGTGCCCTTTGTGTTCAATATGGTGACTAGATTGATGAGACATTTCTTCCCTTGATGAAAACACTTCCATGGCATCTTTGAACTCATTATCATCTTCCTGTACATCCTTGAATTGTGCAAAATCTTTCTCACTACTTTCTGCATCTGGAGGTATTGTTATCAAAGTTTCATCAGATAATATATGAACAATGCACTCATGTAAAAATTCTGAATTGCTTAAAAGATCAAAGACAGGTTTTGCAACATTGTAAGTTAATATTTCAACTAACAATACATGAGGAGTTTTGCTGTCTTGCAAATGTGTATCCAGATATTCTGTCAACAGAATACTTATCAATGATTTTAGATAGATAATTTCATTTTCTGATTCCCACACTGCACTGTGGTAGGTAAATTTGAATTCATATGCTTCCTCAATTGAGGAGACTATTTTAGTTGATGACGCAGGATCTAGTGAAGATACACTCCTTCTTCTTGGCTGAGTGTAATATGCCGATTTTGCGAGCTGAAAGCATCGTAAGTGTTCCCTGTAACATAACAATAGTTCCTGAAAAAGTTCATGAATATCTATTTCAGAAAATCGTACACACAGACGTCTAAACGCTTTATCAAGGACTTCTTCTTTCTCTTCCAAGAGATTCTGTTTGTCACTCACTGTAAGATACCATGGTCTGATAAAATCCTGAGATATGAGAGTTGCCAACAAATGTATTTCATCCTCCCATGAAGAAAAATCCCCTTCACGTTTAGCCTCATTTTCCGTGAGTAATTCATTTCCATTATGTGTCCCAATTCCAAGGGAATTCCTGACTAATTCAGTGAGGCTTATATACCAAGAATCGTTCTCGTGAGCTTTCAGAAGAACAAGTATCTTTTCTAATAGCGTAAAATTAGCATTTGTTGTTACTAAATAATGACAAACTAATATGGTTGAGATCAACGTTAAAGTGTATGTTACCATCCACATCCATAGACCTGTCAAAAGAGACACACCTCCAATAACTAGCGCCAAAATCACTAATTTCTGAACAGCAGAAAATCTTTTATGCTGGTGAAAAATTTCGATGAACGTGCCATAAACTGATTCCATTGTCTCATTTTCAAACACATGCTTATATCGCGAAATTATTGTTTAAATAAATTATCAGATACTTTCCCCAATATTTTGACAGCCATGTTTTCATCACGTGACCGTCATATGGCTCAAATGAGATAACGAGCCCGTTCCAATGACTACTGCAGGTTAACTTGGAAGTGGAGAAACATTTTCATGTAATTTTAATATTTACTATGGTGGCATATTTCTGCCCCTTGTGTGCAAGTTATTTTTCAATCAAATATGTCGACATGCAAGAAAAATATGTTGACATGCAAGATAATTATGTCAACATGCAACATAATTATGTTGACATGCAAGAAAATTGCAATCAGATAAGAATTATACAAAATCTCAAAAAATTTCAAATATCGCCCACCTGTGACATCCAAGATACTAGATGCTACCTTTTTATGTCGACATGCAACTTATTTATGTTAACATGCAAGATAAATATGCTGACATGCAACTTATTTATGTCGACATGCAACTTATTTATGTCGACATGCAACTTATTTATGTCAACATGCAACTTACTTATGTTGACATGCGAGATAAATATGTTGACATGCAACTTATATAAGTTGTATGTTAACATAACGAAGTTGCATGTCGACATAAATATGTTGCATGTCAACATATCTATCTTGCATGTTAACATAACTAAGTTGCATGTCGACATAAATAAGTTGCATGTCGACATTAAGAAGTTGCATGTTGACATAAAGAAGTTGCATGTTGACATCAATAGGTAGCGTATCTAGCATCTTGGATGTCACATGTTGGCGATATTTAAGATTTTTTATAACTCTAATTTGATTGCAGTTTTCTTGCATGTCAACATAGTTATGTTGCATGTTGACATAACTATCTTGTATGTCAACATATTTATCTTGCATGTCGACATAATTAATAGAAAAATAACTTGCACACAAGGGGCAGAGATATGCCACCATAATTTACCTTGTGTGATGTTGTCGTTTTTAAAAGGTTTATATCGAATCGAAATTGATAGACCCTGTGCCGCATGTTGATACTGCTGGTAGTAATTAACACGTGCACGTTAGACCTATTTATGCACGTAAAATACATGCAGATTACGCTATGTGCATTGGGATGAACATGATATAATTATATATTTACATTGCCTTTGACCGGAGAGTTTAAGTGTGTTATTTGTTATCATCCAGAAAGGAATGATATAACGATGCTCATATCATAGTCCCGACTAGGCTACTGTAAATATCCTTTTTCATTTGTAACCAGTAACCTGGTTACAATAATTGATTTACAAAGTCTTGCGTATATAACATTGGTTACAAGATAGCGTTAGGTTTAGGGTTAGTGTTAGTTAGCATTAGGTTAAGGGGTACATTACTTTAGTCACCAGAAAACAGATCCTTAATTGTTACTGGTTACAAATGAAATATAAGATATAAGTTCGGACTAATTTCTGACCATACTTGTCCATATTCGTTAAGGGTGTGTCCATGCCTCCCCCCCCCCAAAACAAAAAAAAAAAACAAAAAAAAACCTGCAATTTAATATACCATTAAAATAGACATAATTTTTTAATATGTACTGCCGCTTGGCAATGTGAACCTTTGATTGGTTAGGAAGAGTCAACGATATGGCTGTTCATAAGTTTGATCATGCCAGATTTATTGAATAATTATTACCCTCTCTTTTTCCCTTTTACCCAGGTCAAATATTGCTGCTATTCTTGCTGAAAAGCACTGTCAGAAGTATACCAAGGGCTTTACAGATTGTGTCGCAGAATTCCCAGACACGTGGCATCTAGACTGTGAAAACCAGAGACTCAAGCTGCAGAGATGTTTTCAATCAAAGTAATGAGAGTGAAAGATGTGTATTTGTATATAAGTGCATTGGATTTAATTTGGAATGCATGTAGTCTCAGTATTTAACTTTCTGATTTCTTAAATATTTCTCCAAATACACATGTATTTGGCATTAGTTCACAATTTGCTTATAAGTTTAGGTTTGACTTAAGCTGAATACCGGTATGTAACTTTGTGCAAGCTGACTGAACAACTTGAGCTCCCACAAGCACCTGTTCTCTAAACCTTCCAAATTAAAGCAGGAACTTTAGATGAAATATGGTTTGATGTACTGATCAAATATTGTATCCATAGGCAGGGTGCCTGTATGAGCTCAAAGGATGTTATCACATTAATTTATTTGTTGCCTTGAATCTGCTTGTAGAGGAGATTAATATTTGTGAGATAGCTTGAGCTTTTTTATGACATGCAAGAACATCAATGTTTCAGTGAGACTGTGATAAAGGTTAAGGAGAAATGTGACCCGGAGTTCTCTGTATACGAAGACTGCATCACTAGGAACCCACAGGAGATGGAACGATGCACATCAGAGTTCCAGAAATTTATTTCCTGTGCTGACAGAGTGGCTGCAAAATCAACTTAGTCCCGACATCTGTGCTGTAGAGTCAGTGAAGGGAGTCCCAATGTAAATGTGATGGAAAATCAAGGATGTTTAAGGAGACTTCTCAACTTAGAAATAAACCTATTTTTAAACCAAATGCATTGTTAAAATTTATCAGTATTCTTTCCTGCTTTGCAATATGTATAGAACATGGCTATGATGCAGAAAAGACCCAAATTGAAATTGGTAATACATTTCATTATTCCAGACATTGTTATTGTATAAAGAATATTTGCCAGAATTTTGATTGTAATGAAGAGAGAACCTCCCAACTTTACTCAAGGACCCTTTGCACACTAGGTCCTTTAAGGTATTTAGAAAAACCTGTCACTTCACGTTAAATAAAGAGAACTGCAATCAAACAGTGCCAAGCATAGCAAATGATCCTATTAATCTCTCCCATCATGAAAGTGAGCTAGAAACAAAATTGAAAAACGCTTCTTTATGCAATACATGTATTACTGTAAATGTACAACATTTGGCTGTGTATTCTATTTAGCGCTTTTGGCGGAATGTGGCTTCCGCTAAATTAAGTACACTGCTAAATGCAATACATATATGTAAAAGAATAGTCACGTTCAGGAAAACGCTAATTCAAATCTACGCCAACTTGTTAGAAAACTAATTTCCGCTAAATATCGTACACGCCAAATATAATACGTTTACAGTATTTTCTTAAAATAACATTTCGTTAATGTAAAAGGATCCATAAATGAGGTCTTCTTTCTGTGCCTTGGTTTCAATATAACAAAGCAATTTTGTATTGAATGGTCAGAATAAACCTAATACAGAATTTTCAGATAATTTTATTTGAAATAGAAGTGTAGGAATGACCACAGCCTTCAGTTTAAGAATTGATGCTCTACTAACTGAGCGAAAGGGTTAACCCACTAGCTAGTGCTAGTAGGAACAAGGTAGTACTGAGACTTTGTATACACTTTATTACATATTGTTGCTGTAAACCTGGTACATGCATTACCATTCGCAAACTACAGCATTCTGCTCAGGGGATTACATGTACACAATAATGAATATGTATACTCATGGTGTATAATTTTGTGATAAATAATCTTGACATTCATAGTTTATTCTCTTCCTTGAAGTAATAATAAACTGGTAATAAACAAGAGATGTTTATGAAACACTTATGCCCCCCTCCCTTGGAAACATCCACAAAGAAAATGAACGTAAACTGCAATTATTTGGAATTTTTCTAAGTCCAAGGGGCAATAACTCTGTCGGAAATTGCTCTATCATATCCAAAATCAAACTTGACCTAGATATTATTTAAATAAACCTGCATACCAAATTTCATATTAATATGTGCACCCTCTGTGAAGAAAATGAGCGGAAACTGCAAATAACTCGAATTTTTCTAAGTGTAAGGGCCATAACTCTGTCGAAAATTGCTCAATCGTACCCAATATAAAACTTGACCTAGATATTATCACGATAAACCTGTGCACCAAATTTCATTCCAATATGTTTATCCTATGCGAAGAAAATGAGCGGAAACTGCAAATAACTCGAATTTTATAAGTCCAAGGGCCATAACTGTGTCGAAAATTGCTCGATTGAACCCAATATCGAAATTGACCTAGATATTATCACGATAAACCTATATACCAAATTTCAATATGTTTATCCTTTGCAAAGAAAATGAACGGAAACTGTTGGTGGACCGACAGACAGCAGCAAAGCAATATACCCTCCCTTCTTCGAAGGGGGGCATAATAATATCCCTCATCAATTCCCCCATATGTACTGGATAGTGGATACCTTGTCTTTATACAAGGTATCTAGAATTGAAAAGTTAAGATTAGGATTCCTTTCCTTTTATTAATAATTAACACAATAAAATAATTCAAATTAATATTTTGATTAAAATAATTCAATTGTTCAATCAATTGTACATCCTTTGCAAATCATCCAAACACAAAAGTAATTATCATAGCTGCTATTTCAGAACGATGGGAAACTCATCAAAATGGTCTCCCTGGTGTGTAATACTTATAAGTCACATTAACAAAGCCTGGTTGAACCCCCTGTTCCTGGGGATGAGGCACCATGCCCACTGAGGGCTGCGGCTGAGGAATGATGTTTGGATTTGGATGTGGCATCATGCTGGGTCCAGAATTTCTCTGGGGAACGGACATCATGGGGTAAGGCATGCTTACAGAGGGATTACTCAGCCGACCATCTTGAAACATCACTGATTGCTGCACTGGCATGTCTTGAACATTGCCTGGATTCATTCTCTCATTGCCGCTGCCAAATGAAGTGCTCATTCTCGTCTGTGGCATGGAAGCACCCTGAACTGAATAGCCTGTCCCATTACCCCAAGCCCCAGGACCTTTGCTGTCAGTTTTCATGGAAAGTGCAGGTTGATTTGGTTGATAATCACCTCCTTAAGTATGGAAAAATTCACATTAATTTCAAAATTAAACAATTTATGTAAATTTCAAAATTTAAATTACCGTTAAGTTGATTTAAAACATCTGAAAATGCATGTACTATTACCTGCTCTAACATGGGACGAAGAGTTGCGTCCCCTCTGTGACCAGGTTGACTGTGTGTTGCTGCCTGGGTAATTTCCCTCCACTGGTCCCCTGTCCCCCGATGACCCACTGTAACCGCCCTGGTCTCGATTGGAGGGTGTTGTCTTCCCATACCCAGCATTCCTCCACAGATCATCCGTAGAGCGACCCTTAGAAACATCCTTCCTCTCTGTAGTCAATTTACTTTTATTTGAAACCTCTGGTGATTTGTAAGAGTCTCGTTTACTAGAAGACTTGTAGTCAACATAGTCTTTTTTTCCACGACCTTTATTTCTATCGTGACTACGACCTTGATCTATGCCTTTGCTGTATCCATGGTTGCTGCTGGATTCCATCCCCCTGCCATAGCCATGACTGTTACCTGAACCATGACCTTTTGTGTACGAGGTCCCTCTTGTTTCCCCCTTGTTGTCATTTCTTGGACGATTGTAATTGCTGTTGGTTTTACTTGTATGTGGATTTTGAACTTCACGGTTTCTATTGTGATTATTCAGGGAATCATGATATCGATCATGGTCACGCCTATAATCACTTTTGCTGCGTTCATACCCACTTGGGGCTGAAGAGTTACTGATTCGATCATACTGATCATTGTCAAACTTTCTGTACACAGTAACAGTTCTTTCCCCTGCAAACTTGTTGTATCTTTCCCTTTCATCATAGTCAGTCTGATCTTTGGAGTAGGCAATTTCACGGTGCTCCAGATACACCTCCCTTTGGTCGTCCGTGCGGTTGAAGTTTCGTCGTTGGTGGTCAGTGGATTGATAGTTATCATAACCTCTGTCCGATCTGAAATAAAGTAAACCAGTTTAGCAAATTTAGTATCAAAAGATTTAGATATTATAGAATTTCTACAAAAAACATGTTTTTATGTATGTACATTTCCATTTGGAGGTACACTGTGTATGAATATTTATGATTTGTATAGTGAAAAAGTGTTGCTTGCAACTAAGATCAAAAATTTAACCACTACTTCATAAATCATTATTTATTGTAGAGAATTTAGGATTCAAGATTTTTTGTGAAGACTTACTGAGAGCTGTATCTGTTTTCTGACATGTTTTGTCTCTTGACTTGGGCTGGGTAGTCCTCTCGGTGACCTCTGGGTTCGTAGGTTCTCTTCAGGGATTCCCGCCTAATTCGGTCATGTTCTTCTTTTTCAAGTCTTTAAATGGGTGAAAATTAATTATAACAGTACACATATTTCATATATTTAATATAAAAAATGATGACATAAGTTATAGGCATTTTCTTTGCCATTATAAATTTAACACATCAAAAAGAAATTTAATAGAGATGACCGCAGGTAGACTTACCTCAATTCTTCTTTGATTTTATTTTCTTTTATTCGTATTTCTTCATTCTCCCTCTCCAGTTGTTTGACTCGCTCTGCCAGTTCGAGTTTTTCTTTTTCCTGAGCCTCCTTCTCCTTCTCCAGCCTGAGCCTTTCCTGTCGCTCCTTTTCTAGCTTTTCCCGGTCTCGCCTCTCTTGTTCTTTCATTTCCCGCTCCAGTCGTTCCCTCTCCCGCCTCTCCTGATCCAGTCTTTCTCTCTCCCGACGCTCCTGTTCCTTACGCTCTCTTTCTTGTCTCTCCCTCTCTAGCTGCTCTTGTCTTTCCTTCTCCCTTTTCTCTCTATCTCTTCTTTCCCTTTCCTGACGTTCTCTTTCTTTCCTATTTAAAAACAAAATATATTCTGTATTCTCAACATATGCCAATAATCCAAAGAGGTATCTATTATGACATACTGATGTACATTTGCCCAGCTGTTGCATGTTCATGTATTTGTATGGATTATTTGTAGGTAGAATCCCTTTTAGAAATTTCTCTCTAATAACTGTACTCTTGTATGCCCTCTGGGCCAAAAATTGGAAATAAAACTATTATACTAGTAAATACTTCTGCTCTATACCTTTGCTTTTCCCGTTCTCGCTCTTCTTTCTTCCTGGCTTCATACCGCTCTGCACTGTGTCTGTCTCTGTGCTTCCTATCTTCATGATGTGCCTGATATCCTCTCCCCTTATCTCTATGCTGGCCCCGAGGCCTGTCATCTGGGGAATTCCCTGGTTCCCTAAACCTGTCTCCATCCTGAGGAGACCATCTGTTATCAACAAACCTGTCTTGCTCATTGTATCTAAAGAAGGAAGACAGCCATCAAGCTTTTTATGTCCATTTTATGTAGTACCGTGGATATTAATCTGAACACAATTAAAACATTAAATTTACTTACACTGGCTCTATGAACCTCATTCTTTCTTCTTCCCTGATCCTCATTTCTTCCGCAACTAAACGCCTTTGCTCTTCCTCAAATACTACAATCCTCTGTTCCTCTTCAAATCTAAGTCTTTCCTCTTCCTCTCTTCTTGTGAAAAAACAAAATGACATAAGAATGGTGTCATAAATTTTACAAAGAATTCCCTCTCTTTTTAATGTTTTTTTTTTTCAACAGGTATGTATATACAAATAAATATCATGGTAAGTTTAGTGTTAGCAGTACATTCTAAACAGGCACACAATGGGACCTTCCAGCCTGTGTGGTGTTTATCTTACATATAAAACATGCACACTAGGGTCACCTGATCTGTTCCAGAAGCTGCTGTTCCTCCCACTCTCTCTCCCGCCGCTCCAGATCCAGTTGTTCCAGACGAATCTGCTCCTGTTGCTTCCTCCACTCCATTTCTTCTGTTGCTTTCCTTCAACAAAATAAACAAATAGCAATGACTTCAATCCAAACTGGAATTGCATGATATAAATATGTATTTCATTTAAAAATCATTTTTCTTTTGCACAGGGAATAAGATATACTTGATGAAAAATGATATTCCACAAAAAATAGTACCTGATTTCATCTCTCTCTTGTTCTAGCTTGTATGCCTCGGCCCGTTGTTTGATGTGAAGATCCTTTAGTCTCCAACTTTTGTCGACAACTTGAGTGGTGCGAAAAGGAGACAATCTGTTACGCTGCTTGAAAAAATCAATAAAGATTTTAAATAGCTATCAGTATCCCAACAAAAGACAAACATAATACGTCTAAACAATCATTTTAAACTACCGCTAAATTTGCTTAGTTTAAGGCTAATTTTTCATTAACTTTCCCCCTCGTTCTGACTTTTGCTGCAATTCTATCAACCAAATCTCCCTACCTGATCGTAAGAGTGAGACATTGCACTGCGAGACTTGAAGTAGCCAATCCTGTGGTTCCTCATCCAGCCCGAGCTAGACTGCCAGCCCCTGCCTTCCCCACCCCCAGGCTTCCAGTTCAGATGAATTACCCTACGGGGTTTGTCTCCCTGGTCCTTACTGCTTACACTGCGGTCCCTGGAAGATATCCGACCCTCACCAGCCTTGTCAGTGCTTTTGCTCTTAAGGGAGATAATCTTAGATCCTTTCTCGTTGCTTTTGCTCTTAAGGGAGATAATCTTAGATCCTTTTTCGTTGCTTTTGCTCTTAAGGGAAATAATCTTGGATCCTCTGTCATTTGTTTTGCTTTTCGGGGAGATAATCTTGGACCCTTTCTCATTTGTTTTGCTTCTCAGGGAGATAATTTTGGATCCTTTGACCTCCTTCTTTTTCTCTGATTCAGGTTTTCCTGCTATATTGAAAAGTAAACATGATGTATGAATGTATATACCTCTTTTATTCTTTATTTTTTTACCATATAAATAATCCAATGATACATTTACTGATCTGACCTGCTGCAGGTTTATCTCTCTTGTTGTCTCTGGTTTTCTGTGTTGGTCGGGGCCTCATGTCACCGGATTTCTTGTCGGTTTGACAATTTTCGGGTTTCTGTGTCTGACCTTTGACATCAGTGACCTTTGTCTTGGTAATGGTTCTGCCTTGTGTTTTGTTTACTTTTATAGTATTACTTGAAGTTTTGGATACAGTTTTTTTAACAGCTTCTTTTGCTGCAATACACATAAAGACCAAATAAAACCAAGTATCATATATCATCACATTCTGAACAAATGACATCTCAAATGTAAGAAAAGAATTTTTTTTCTCAATTCACAAATAACAATGGTTAAACAATACATGAATGTCTCAAAACAGTTTCTTTTTCTATTGCACCACTTATTATTTTAATTTTTTTCCCAGGATAAAGAATGCGACAAAATGTAAATTAAGATATCATAGAAAATCTTACGTTTTTCTACAGCAGTCTCACTGGAGTTTGATAACTGTGACTTCGGAAGTTCAACTTTTGGCTAAGGTGGAAAAAAAGTCCATATGAATTATCTTTTGGTTCAATAAGAATGATGGAGAATGAACAAATCACTGCTGTCAGATGAGTGTGACAAAAGATTAGTGTGAATATTATATGTATTTACATATAGGTGTACTGAAAAGAGAGAACTTGGTTTACCTTATCAAATGTTAAACTGATAGTATTCCCATTCAGTTTGGTGTTGTTCAGACTTGCTATGCACTTCTTGGCATCCTCTATTGATGACAATATGATGTACCCAAAACAGCTGCTGTCAGGACTCCTGGCATTGGTCATAATCTTAGCAGCCACCACCTACAACAAGAGAAACCGGTCATAATCTTAGCAAATACATTAAAACTTGTCTAATCCAGTGAAGGGTGGTTCTGAGAAATTTGGCCGGATTGGGCAACATCCAATTTGGGGGACACTGTTGGAAATTAATTTTAGTATTTAATGCAGTAGGTCTTGATCGTCTATTCTTCAAAATTTTCATATTTCTCCTGAAATATTTTAGTCATCCTCGATCGTGATTACAGCGCTAATTTTCCTTTTTTTTATTTGGAAAACAATTAATTGCATAACAGAATACGTACAATGGAAATACCTTTTCAATCAAATCATCGATAATTTTTCAACACCCGATTAAACTGAGAAGACAAAAGACAAGTGCATGGAAATTGCTAAACAAACATTGACCACGCGACAAGTCAACAGGTGGTTGATTACGTAATGGCAAGAACTGTTTTTATGCAGGGGAACAATGGATAAATATTTTAAATTCACAAAAATTTCATCAAGAATGGAGCATTTTGACAGATAAAAATGTCACTCTGTTTGTACTACGGGCATTACAAACATTATCTTTGGTCTTACTCTTGCGGTATCCAGAATCAACACCTGAAAAAAATGGGGTGAAGTATAATCTAAATGATCTAATTTTGGCTTTAAAAATACGTATTTATTGATAACAAGAGTTAATGGTATAAACTAAAATGAGTTGAGAGTTTGGATAATAATATTTACAGTGGTTAAAATCAATAGCAACGATGGAAAATTGCTCTATAATTGAGCAGTAATTATTCTGCATAAGGCCAATTGATGAGAGGCCGATTGATAAGTGGCCAGATTACGAGATATAACTCTCACTAATTATAAGGAGTCATATCTATACATCGCGGATGGTTTACAGAATAGACAAGATCTGGATTGCACAACATTATTTAAGCATAAAATGATAGGAAAATGTCAAGGGACTGAATAATTTTGACCGGATTGGACAACATGCCGGAATGCACAACATCCGGTTTCAACAAGTTTTACTGTACCACCTACAACAAGACAGATTGGCCATAATCTTAGCAAATACCACCTACAACAGGACAGATTGGTCATAATCTTAGCAAATACCACCTACAACAAGACAGACTGGTCATAATGTTAGCAGCTACAATCTACGACAACACAGACTGGTCATAATCTTAGCAAATACCACCTACAACAACACAGACTGGTCATAATCTTAGCAGCTACCACCTACAACAAAACATACTGGTCATAAACTTAGCAGCTACCACCTACAAAAAGACAGATTGGTCATAATCTTAGCAGCTACAATCTACTACAAGACAGATTTGTCATAAACTTAGCAGCTACAATCTACAACAAGCATACTTGCCAACCTCCAACATGTGAAAATCTGGTCATGACCAGATTTGGAAAGTAAAAAATCTGGTCATAGCGCGTAACGACATTCACGACATATTTACCATGCATTTCATACGTATATACAATAGAAATATGTGTTAAAAACTTATGTGTAATGCTTTATTGCAAAGAAGCATTTTAACTAACAGTTGATGATTTTGAATTTTGCAAAGTGATCTGACACAGAAAATGGTAGGTTGTGTTCAGCTAAAAAAAATGCAAAAAGAGTTTCTGCTACTTAACCTTGCTTTTGAACTCTGTAAATGATGGCATGACAGTTGTAAGTGACTTGGAAGAGTTATGTGTATTAAAAAGCATCCTATACATGACTTAGCGTTTTTTAATGTTTAGTCAGATCATTTTGGGCACAAAATCCAATATTCAAATGTGCGTTATATAGAACATAAAAGCCTCGTTTTGTACTCGATTACTTTGTTTTACTTATGGGAATTCATTTTCCCAGATATGTTGATAGGTACAAAAATATCGTTTTCTTTTTGTTGGTTTTGATTCCGCTGGCCCCGATGAAGACCTTTTCTTATTGGAAGCCATCACACTTAATGATTTAAACATTCGCTTAGTCAAAACAACTCACGATAATAATTACACATAATGTGTCTGTTATAGCCATCGGCATTGTTTACGTGTTACGTAAATCCAAGCTCAGCTTGGGTTCATAACTGGAAGTCAAACGCGCAACGTAATTTACGAACCAAATCCGGAAATCGGGAGATTTTCGGGTTGTTCGACAAAAATCGGGTGAAAAGCATGACCCGCCGGGTCATAAAAAATAATCGGGTGAAGGGTTGAAAAATCGGGTGTGACCCGACGAAATCGGGTCAGTTGGCAAGTATGACAACAAGACAGATTGTTCATAAACTTAGCAGCTACAATCTATAACAGGAAAGACTGGTCATAAACTTAGCAGCTACCACCTACAACAAGACAGATTGGTCATAATCTTAGCAGCTACCACCTACAACAAGAAAGACTGGTCATAATCTTAGCAGCTACCACCTACAACAAGACAGATTGGTCATAATCTTAGCAGCTACAATCTACAACAAGACAGATTGGTCATAAACTTAGCAGCTACCACCTACAACAAGAAAGACTGGTCATAATCTTAGCAGCTACAATCTACAACAAGACAGACTAGTCATAATCTTAGCAGCTACCACCTACAACAAGACAGAGGGGCCATAATCTTAGCAGCTACAATCTACGACAAGACAGACTGGTCATAATCGTAGCAGCTACCACCTACAACAAGACAGACTGGTCATAATCTTAGCAGCTACCACCTACAAGACAGACTGGTCATAATCTTAGCAGCTACCACCTACAACAAGACAGACTGGTCATTATCTTAGCAGCTACAACCTACAACAAGACAGATTGGCCATAATCTTAGCAAATACCACCTACAACAAGACAGATTGGTCATAATCTTAGCAAATACCACCTACAACAAGACAGATTGGTCATAATCTTAGCAGCTACCACCTACAACAAGACAGACTGGTCATAATCTTAGCAGCTACCACCTACAACAAGACAGACTGGTCATTATCTTAGCAGCTACAACCTACAACAAGACAGATTGGCCATAATCTTAGCAAATACCACCTACAACAAGACAGATTGGTCATAATCTTAGCAAATACCACCTACAACAAGACAGATTGGTCATAATCTTAGCAGCTACCACCTACAACAAGACAGATTGGTCATAATGTTAGCAGTTACAATCTACGACAACACAGACTAGTCATAATCTTAGCAGCTACCACCTACAACAAAACAGACTGGTCATAATCGTAGCAGCTACCACCTACAACAAGAAAGACTGGTCATAATCATAGCAGCTACAGTCTACAACAAAACCATCAACCTTGCTACATCATCATAACAGAACTATACTCCATCTCCCCTAAAGACAATCAACTTGCTCAAGACACTTTGCAGAAGGATGCTCCTATCAATGATTTAATTCATCTTCCTTACTTTACTTACTCAATCTATTAACCAACTAATCAAATCAAAAGAAAATTTCTTCCAAGCATTGTCACATAATCTTAAATGGAAGGTTTAAAAAAGTTTTTATTTTCACATATCTTAACACTGGTACCTGTTTCATTTTTTTCATTAAAACATATTTCATTGATAAACCAAATATCAACAAGATTTAGTATCCGTCATAGCCTATATAAGCCCTCTCACTAATGGTACTAGTGTATAGCAGCATACACGCCTCATTACAAGGGACAACAAAAATAATCCTACACCCCTATTGTTGTTTATCTCTGCCCTGCTTACAATAAGATTGTCACTACCAGTAGAACCCCCTTAGATAAATATTTATGTACTGCTTGTGGCATGAAACTGATACAACATTACTGAATAGCTGTACATGTGAAATAGAAATGCTTAGTAAAAATGAAGGGTTACCTTGACATGTTTGTTGAAGAGAGCTTTCAAATCATTGGCCCTGGTGGAGGAATTAATCCCACTGACCCAAAGGTTGCAAGACGGCACTACAATAGGGAATAAAAAACAGAAATCATTTAAAGTCTTCTTATCTGGGTGGAGTTTTATTTTATCATTTATTTATAAAATGTCCTAGCAACACAAAGTGAAGAGACTTTTAAATGAGTTACGGATATTTATATTCAATACAAAAAGGCATTACCTGGAACCGCCCCACTATTATCCTCTGATGCAGAACTGAAAAATAATGGGTGAAACCAAATTATTTCACAAAATTAATTTCTCAAATTTAAATGCATTCTGGTTACAGAATTACTGAAATACATGTTTGTTACTTAAAAGAGCAAATTCTACCATGAAGTTTTTTTTATGGTCTCAAGTATCACACCAAGATTTATTGACAAACAGATTACTTTACATTTTTCTTGCCACATGTTGCCAGCTTTCAAAAGATTCTGTATCTACTGCAAAGTCACCTTTCAATCAACTTTGTATGAGGTCATAAATAAGTTTTCCGCCAACTCTTTCCAAATCCCTAAGGTCCAATAGATGAATTAATGAAACCAATAGGCGTAACAATTTGTACTCCACACCTGAATTGTGCCAATAATGTGAATTCCAATGTTCACTAAGGGCATATTAACAAGAACGTGTCAAAACTCAAATTTACTTGAGCTTTTAGTACATTAAGAAACAAACAAGACAATCTTTTCCAATCAATTCCATTTAAATGATCACATTAAGCAGGTAAATCAGTTTTACAAATCCTGTCCATGAGTGTAACAGCGTCCCAATATTCAAAGCCTTAGAGCCGTGGGAGCAATGTATCATCATCTCCCACTGTTCAGTGATCCATCAAACCCTGTCCAGATCTACACTCCAACAAAGTGTGTACTTTGTCTTTTACTATAGCAAATCTCTCTTTTAGATTTCTGTAACACTTCTGACTCTTCTCCTGTGTTTACACTGCTTCATGGACTTGTATGATCCCCTCTACCCATCTTTAATAATTCTCATCTAAAGCCTTTGTAACAAATGCTTATAACGAATGTTTGGATTTCAAGCTCCATTAGTGGCAATCCCCTCTTTTATTCTGTCATTTCTGTACTAATGAGAGCAAAAATTCTATGTGAACAACTTTTGTCCAACTTTAAAAACCAACATATCCAAATTAGCGGGCCATACATAGATGTTCTTTCATAGGAATGGTGGCTCTGCCTTTACACTTATCTCAACACTATAGCTCCTTGGATGAAGACAGTCTCAACATTTGCATGACATGGATCATCTGCTGCATTACTCCAACACTAACTGACTACATCACCTCTCTTTAAAAGGTGGACAGGCGGGATAGCAAAAATCAAACTTAAGTAGATGGAAACCAAGAATCACTTGATTCAAACATTGGATACTAAAACATGGATACAGCAAGTTTCTCAAACTGGTTGACAGGTGCAAACACTTTTAATGAATAAAAAATATCCATCACCTTTATTTACATCATTTCTGTTAAATTAGGATGAAATAAATATAGATCTGAATTATTGGCAAAGGAGGGCAATTTAGACTTATTGATATTTTAACACTGTTCACCTCTATATGAGCAACCATTGGTAGGGATTGCCTTTGTCTCTCTATATCAGCATTGGCTGGAAGGAATTGTCTTTGCCTATTTTTATTAGCAATGGTTGGCAAGGATTGCCTTCACTCCTTTTGATTAGCAACAGTTGGCAAGGATTGCCTTTATATATCTATATCAGCACTGGTTAGCAAAGATTGCCTTTATATATCTATATCAGCACTGGTAAGCAAGGATTGCCTTTATATATCTATATCAGCACTGGTTAGCAAGGAATGCCTTCACCTGCCTTTACTAGCCAGGATTGCCTCCACCCCACAATATTATCAACGGTTGGCCAGGATTGCCTTTAACTCACTGATTTGAAGACATGGTGAGGATCAGATTGCAGCAATTTACTGAGTCCTATTACATTAGAATTCACAATTAAATGATTATTCATTCCTTGTTGCTGGATAACAGGTCATCTTATAATAGACTCATCTGGAGGATAGGGGTCATCTCTTATTCCTTTTAGACACACAAACAAAATCTCATTCATGGATTAAAATCGTTCCTTATTGGGAATGATTTGTTTCTTTATCTACTACAAGTATCTGCAGTTCTTCTTCAGTAGGGGTACAATTGTCACATTTGATGCTTTAGCATGTTAATGAAATCACTTTAACAGTCAACTCTATACCAAAATCAAACAATTATCTAATTCACCAAGAACTGGTTTGGAAGCTTTCTTCTTAGTACTTTCAAATCTGTAGTTCATCATAAGGTCTGCCAACATACTCTTCATCCTTCTCTTCCACTGTTGTCATCAAACCTGCTGTTTCTCAGCAATGGCATGTTAATATTGATAGAAAAAGCCAGCAGTACCATAGGTCTAAATCTAATGGGCATTCCCTTTGGAAACTAGAAATAAATAAGACAAGAAAATAATTCATAAGAGAATCAATGATTCTTGGCAGTGCCTGGACTAGTTCAATATACCCCTGTGTTGTTCAAAGATTGATGCAAACAAAACACTGTCAGTGGGTGATTCAGGATGAGTCCTCTGGATGGATGATACATCAGCCTCTAAGACCATTCCAAGAACTGATATCAGGGAGACCAATAAAAGCTGAGTGTGCCTTCGCTTTGCTATTAAGAGTAGTTTAGTTATCTACCTGAAGTCTTTCAATTTATTCTTCATGAGTTAATTCCCCTGCATTTTTTTGGTAAATGTTCTTTGTAGTATAATTATTTCACCTCTGAACATTATGGGATTGCTGAGTACACCCAATACAATCTCCCACAAGGATTGTCATACGTGTCCTCGTGACTTCCCTCCAGGTGTGCCTGACAAGTTCTCTTTCATTCACCTTTTTCGTGAGTAAAATAAATCTGTTGCATAATGATACCATATCCAAACTGCTCATCTGACAGGCTCTCTGATAATTCAAACAGGTTGATACAGGTGAAAAAATCCTGACATTAATAATGACGTCACCTTCCATTGAAGTTCCCAGCGATTGATTTTTTGGTTGATCAACTAATCTCATAAAAAATAAAGATTTCTCATTCCTGTTCTTGTACCTTAGATGGATGCAAGAATGTAAAAGTATCTATGATGCTATGCACAGATATGTCTTCTTTCTCTAAGTACATGTAATCCTTTTTCAGTATATTTCAAAGTTGCCTTACGTTGTATTTTGGGGGGAAACAAAAAGTAAGAAATACACACATTCAAAATAACGTTTCCCTTCTTACAATTAATATTTTTGCAAATTCATGTCAAATACAAATGTACAAGTACTTGAAATCTGAAATAAAAGCAAAGAGAAAATACAAACTGATGAATAAAGCTGGTTATATATCTACTTGCATATGTGTACTTATTTTACAACAATGTATAAGAAACATTCAGTTCTGTATGTATACAACTGCCCCATAATTATACATTACCAAAACATTTTTAGTAAACTATAGTCTGTCTCAAGATATTTCTGCCGCACATTTTGACGATTTTAAATAAAAAAACAAATACCTGTGAAAGAGGTGCAATTAATATTGATGAACGAGATTATTTCATTGACACTTTATCATTTTTCACTTGGAAATATTCTCAGGAACAAAAACAGATTTCTTACAGAGATTTATAATGGGATATGTTGACAATTTGACATCTTTCTCCATTAGGAAGTCACTCAGAATACCATGCACAATTATTTTACGTCATTATTCAGGTCTGCTTTACTACAAAATCCCTGTAGACATCACATTTTTTAGCCGTGTATTGAAACCTAACAAGCTAGAGGGGGCGATTCAAAAGAGAAATCTTGGGATTCCTTCCTACTATTCAATTGACATAGTTTTATTCCTGACTGAGGTATTTATGAATATTAAATAATTTCAGAAAAAGTGTAGCATAAACATCTTGGGGCAGACTATGAAATAAGTACACATATATAAGTACAGGTACAGGTTTTCTGCATTAAAAGATCATGCACTTGCATTTGAATAGATTAAGCAACATAGTTAATCTGAACAATGGTCATACAAGCCAAACCTGTTCATGGAAACTTTGCTGTCCACTTTTTCTTCCCTTTCTTCACTATGCCCACTTCTTTGTCTCTGCCTGCTGTTTGACTTCTGTCCACTTCCTAAACTTGTCCGCTGTCCACTGCCACCACTACTTTTGTGTCTACTGCCACTGCTGGACTTCTGCCCATTGCCTCCACTGCCACCACCTGACTTCTGCCCATTACCATTGCTTGATCTTGATCCACTGCCACCACTAGATTTCTGCACACTACCATCACTGGACTTCTGCCCACTGCTACTGCATGATTTTTGCCCAGAACTTCTTGCTTTCTGCATATTGCCGGATTCAGTTTTCTGCCCATCTTTGCTACTGCTGCTTGATTTCTGAACTTTGTTGCTGCTGCTGTTAGACTTTGGCAGGTTTTTGCTGCTTGGTTTTAGCCCACTGGTGCTTGGTTTTTCGGGTTTGTGATCAACATCACTGCTTATTTTTTGCCCACTGCCGCTGGATCTCTGCCCACTATTACTCCCAGGCTTCTTCCCAGTGCTGCTTTTGAGCCTCTCAACACTAACTATGCTGGACTTGAGTTTCACTGAGGTTTTTCTGTCATCGTTCAATCTCTTGACACTGCTGCTGGATCTCTGGCTAGAATTCTCTGCCTTGTTGCTGGACTGAACTTCTTCAGTGTTGCTGTTTACAGATTTTTCTCTGTCCTTTATATCTGCATCAAGGTCATCCTGTGTGTCATCTACATACACATCCAAGGACTCCCCCACACCTTCTTGTGATTCCTCCGTCACTACTGGCCAAAACAGAAGTAGTCATTAATACTCATAAATGAACTTTTTCTACTTTTAACTTACCATTTCTCATTTTCCATAAAACCTCAGTCACACATTTCACTGCAAAACCTAATAAATATTAGATGGAATGAAAGTGAGAAAAGGGCAGACATGAGTGAAAATGATAGATGTAAGAACATGGATAAAGAGTGGAGTGCTTTACACTTTATTTTTTGGTAAATGATTCAATGTTAACATGAACTCTGCTTTTTGATTTGCTGTGCTTGGTTCAGTATTTCACGTTCAGTCTCCGATAAATGCAAGAGGTGCAATTATCACAAGTATTTTGCTACTGAGTTGCTTTGTCCATGAGTTTTACTTTATACAACAGACGGGATCAGGGGCTACTGTGCTCCTATGATTTGGCTACTTAACAGTATGATGTCGTTACTCTGTGCCTATGATGTGCCTATTCTTCCAGTATAATATCCTTCCACTTTTTCTGTAGCTATTTTCCATTTGGTTGCAGTGTATTGTCATTTTTTATCACCGATTTGGAGTTGGAAGTCTTATATTATCTCATCAGATACAGATATTTTTCGCTGATTGACAAACACTTCCAACATTAACTTCTGGACATTAGAAAACTGCTACTGTTGTTCTGCCAAGTTACTGAGGTTGATCTATTTCTTACCAACAGGAAATGATCATGTGTGAAGTCAAAACAGGTTAACATCGTCACAATTCTTCATAAAACTGTATAGTTTTCTCTGGTTTTGAAATTGTTTCTTTGATTTCCTCCTCATGATTAGTTTTTTTTTATAAAACTGCAATACTGGCAAGGCTTTAATGTCCAATCCATGGTCTATAGTGAACTTTAAAACTCTCTTCTGATAACATACTGTCTCCACTCCCATCTTGTGTTGATTTAATCCCTGGACACCATCAGGTCACCTAAACCACTTCCATTTATCCTTTTTCGGTGATGTTACGTTCCTCCTCTGTGTTTCCAGAGTTATTCTTCATAGCACCTTGTTGCATATGTTCTTAATTTTCTCAGTATAAGTGTTCTTCAGTTCCTCGGCCTATATCTTCTTCAGTTTCTCTGTATAAGTTCCTCTGTATAAATGTTCTACAGTTCCTCTGTATAAATGTTCTACAGTTCCTCTGTATAAATGTTCTTCAGTTCCTCTGTATAAATGTTCTTCAGTTCCTTGGTATAAATGTTCTTCAGTTCCTCTGTATAAATGTTTTTCAGTTCCTCTGTATAAGTTTCTTTGTATAAATGTTCTTCAGTTCCTCTGTATAAATGTTCTTCAGTTCCTCTGTATAAATGTTCTTCAGTTTACCTTCTTAGATGTTCTTCAGTTCCTTGTTATAAATGTTCTTCAGTTCATCTGTATAAATGTTCTTAGTGTTGCACATGAAGAGTGGATCACCAAGTTTTCTTTAACAATCCAAAGGTATCCTCTTGGATCCGTACAGCAGAACTGTTTTAAACTGTTTTCTTTTCTTCAAAGTCACTAGCTCATGTTCAGTTTGACTGTTTTTCTCGTTATGACTGAATGACGGCTTATCTGTGTAATCTTCTCATAAATCCCATAAACTTCTCCCAGAAAACGTGATAATAAGTTGGTGATGAAGTTTGTTTTATTTGGTTGATGTCCATCTTCTCTCTTAATGTCCAAGCTTTCCAATTCATTAGTTTCTCTTCCGAGTTTATTCATAAGTAAGAGTAGATGATAAACCTTGTTTGTACAGTCATCCATTTGGAGTATTCAAGACAAAGACTATTTCACTGGTTTGTCCTTTACGCATGTATAGAACAATAAATTCCCCAATTTTCAAATAAGATTTGTTTCTTTGCATTGTTCTTACACAAAAATGTCAAAAAGCATGCAAATATATTTTCAGAAATATATTCAACTCTAAATATCAAAAAATAAACATTGTTTACTTTTGATGTAGAGATGTCCACATTTACTGAGAGGCCTCTTAATATCTGTTGGCATCTTCAAATGTTTCATACTCTATACACATGCTTTTCATGTTTCTTTTTTAATAATGAAGATGCATTGAAAGAACTTTTAAATTAAAATTTCTTTAAATGAAATGAATAGCTGTGTTTTTTTTTCCTACCTTCACTTTCTTCCTCAAAATATTCACTCTCTGTGATATCTTCCGTCTCCAGTCCATCTTCCCCACCGATCAAATCACTGTAACTCTCCTCATCATCCACCTACATCAATTTATATTGACAAAGAATGAGTTATCTTAACAAGGCCAGGACATTTTTAGAAAAACCTTATTGGAGACAGTCCAGAGACTATGCGAAGGCACAAGTTTACTGCAATTCTCTTAGCTAGCGGGTAAGTTAAATCTCACAAAGATTAAACAAAGTTAACATAGGTAAAAACATTCAGCAAGCCTACGGATTATTTTTTTCTGGTGCAATCATTTACAGAAGAAGACAATTGACAAGGATCTGCCGGTTTTGTTAGACAAAACAATGACCGTATTTACACTATTAAGTTACAAAAATTCTTCTGTCTAATATTTAAAAAAAAAAATGAAATGGTAAATCACCTCAATGACATCAAGGAGGAGAAGATCCTCGGGTTTATCCATTTTTTCTATTTCTTCCACCTGAAAAAAGGAACATTTTGTAGATAAAATGACTAGTATATATAAATGTATATACAAGAATGCATACTACCCAGCATTGTCAGTAAAAGTACTTAAAATCATGGTTTGCAACAACACAAAGATGACAACCCAGCAGAGACTCTATTCTATTTTGAGAAGCTTGACCAATTCATTTATTTTTTATCAGGCTCAATGTTCCTCTGTACAATGAAACTATAAAGGTGCCATAAGATTTAGTCTTAAAATTAAATTGACTTTTCTTTCAAATTATCTTTTCTCAAATTCCCTAAAACTTTTGTCACTTCCTTCACTCTTAAATATTCTCTAGATCATCTTATATCAGCATAGAGACAGTTATATATAGATAAACAGTCAAAAGATAAAAAGTATTGGTTGGCAAAATTCTGACACTGGTGCTATCATACAAGTAATTTTTTTCTGCAATACCAAATCATTTTCCAGATGAACAGCAAATAAAGCACTTAATTGTTGAATATGGGTTTCTTTCAAGATGAATGTAATATATTTGTCACAGGTAGTAGATGTTTCAAACATTGACTGTACAGAGTGTTGTAATTATAACATACACTAATTGAACTTGAACAGGTCCAGTACAATCACTAGATTTAGCTACGTAGCTTGAATTACCCACATAGCTTTATTTACCTACCTGAAGTAGGTTTATTTAGCTACTCTTATGAATAATATGATACATGTATTCTGCATTTTACAGAAAAAAGTCAAAAGAAACTGTCAACATATATTTGTACTGTGTACTTTTAAAAATTCAACCATGGGCAAAAATAGTTAAAACATCACTGGTTTTGAGCAGTTTTAGTCAAAACATGCATTTCTGTTGTTCGAGTTACTGTATGACACCTTGCGTACGATGAGGCATGGATATATTTAAATTATGTGAGATAATTTCACATTGTGCTGAATTATTACCTACCAATTTTCATGTTAACCAGAACTCATGTTCTTCTTTATTACTTTAATGTTATTTCATTTAAGAATTAGCTATTTGGCCACACATAACAAAGTTATACATAGCCTCATAAATTTTAGCGCTGAAAGAGCAGTGACTTTTTCATGATCTGTTTTCAGTCAGATCAGTTCAAAGTTGAAACTTATTGCTGCATCTGAGTGCGACTTTTTGTACAAATGTTCTATTGAGAAAAAGTATGATTTAATAACTAAATAAACCTACTTCAGTTAGGTAGATAAAGCTATGTAGGTAATTTAAGCTACAAACTCCGTAGCTAACTCTATTTTATAGTTTTGGGTAACTAGATTTACCGAAATACCCGTGATTTACCGAAATGCCCGGTGAAAACACCGAAATACCCTTCAAAAACACCAAAATGCCTCATTTGAGCACAAATATTTAACATCATAGTTTGAATCTAAGTGTTTATATGTATTACCCCAATTTTCAGTTTGATAATGTAAGTAATTGGACATAAATAGCAATTTTCAACATGTGTAGACATTGGGTTAACATGGTTAAGAACGATAACTCTTGCATGAATTGCTTTTCAATCAAATAGAGGGGTGTAATTTTATTCCCAGAATAAAATAACTAAGAATTAAAAATAACAGTTTATCAGCTTTTATTTTTTAATATCATATAATAATTTGACATGATAATATGAAAATTTAATGAAAGACTTGTCTTTCTTGGAAGAATTGCATTTTAATCAATAACAACGAAAATCGGCTGATTTATTCAAAAAATTAATTTTATATACAATAACTATCTATATAAAATACTAAACATACACTCTTTTTGGCGTAATAATGGGCATTCTGGTGTTTTCACCGGGTATTTTGGTGTTTTCACCGGGTATTTCGGTAAATCCCGGGTATTTCGGTAATTCTATGTACCGTAAAGTTATTGTACTGGACCTTATTTATACCGACTTGGACATAAATAAGTTGTCAATTTATATAGAATTCTACACTAATGGGATAGGTTATGGGTTTCGTCGAAAGTTAGCTATTAACTCAGAGGCGGATCCAGCAATTTGGAAAAGGGGGGGTTCCAATTAATGATAATCAATACGTGCAAAATTCATTATTTTTCAACAAACAAGGCCTTTTGAACGTTTTCCATGCGTAAATTTAATTAACAGTTTTTTTTATTAAATTTTTATTGTCATTTTCATAATTATTACAAGGAATTCAAAAAGACAAAGCAAATATTTATTGGCACTCACACACCCTTTCATACACTTGCACACATAAATATCAGAAACACATTCTAATTGTTTACAGGAGAATTAAATTTCAAAAATATTTTTCCAGTTTGACCATTGTTTGTCAAATTTTAACATTTCACATGATTTAATTGATATGTATCTTTCAACCTTATATTTGAAATAAATATGTTGTAATAGTCCCTTTAAGTGAGGGATCTTTTTTTGTTTCAAACAGTTAAAAATATACTGTTTGGTATACATAATTATAAAGTTTACAACTTTGTTACCCTGATTTAGAGGTATTTCACCAAATATTACATTATTAACATTAAATCCAATTCTATTTGTAGTTTTACAATAGATATGCATGCTGAGTTTATTCCATAATGGCAGTATTTCTAAACATTTAATAAATACATGTTGAATTGTTTCTACATCTTCTTTGCAAAAAGAACAACAATCATCAGTGCTTACATTGATTTTTTTAAGATAGTATTTTGTAGGCAACATTCTGAAAAGAATTCTGTACTGAAGCCATTGTACTGAGGTATCAGCACTTGTTTTAAAACATACTTTAAAGAACTCTTTAACAGAAACATTAATTTCTAGTTGCATGGATAGTTCAGTGTTCCATTTCTGAATGGAACTTGGTATAATATCTTTACTATTAATAAGATTGTACAAGATTTTCGAACATTTTTCAAACAGTAAAACATACTCAAAGTAAAATGGAATGTATGGATAGTAATATTTTCTAACATCAGATCTTTTTATAGACTGAGATCTAAGAAAACTAGATAATGCATTAATAACACTGTTGTATAGCATTGTACATACATTAGACAGTCTATAATTTTGTGCAAAATCATGCTGTTTCAAAAACTGACCATCTTCATTTAGAAAGTCACCTATAGTTTTAATACCATGTTCATACCAATTATAAACAATGATAGGTTTATTACCAACACATATATTTGTATTGTACCAGATTGGCATAGCACATACATTTGTTGTAGATAATGAATAGTCAATTGTTCTTAAAACTTTTAACCATGAGTGTAAAACATCTTTCCAAAAATTATTACTATGATTTATTATATTTTGTACATATTTGTCACCAAAGTCTAACAAATGCTTTACCACTTTGTTGCCATGAATGTCTAAAAATATATCCGTCCATGGTTTGTTATCTTTTGTTAACCTCTTTATCCATGAACATTTTAATGACACTAAAAAATTGTTAATATCCGACATTTTAATACCACCTTTTAATTAGTCTTGAGTAATGAGTTGTCTCTTGACTTTATCTATTTTTGAATTCCATATAAATTCATAAAAAAGATTGGTAAGGGAAGAAATAATTTCTTTATCTGGACTTGGTAAGGAAATAAAAAGGTGATTGAGTTTTGGAAGAAGTAATGTTTTAACTACAGTAACTCGACCAAAAGGAGTCAGAATTCTCCTTTTCCACTGTTGTATTAAAGCTTTGATTTTAGGTATTTGAACACTATAGTTTAGACTAACAATTTTTTCTAACTCAACAGAGAATTCTATTCCCAGCAGATTGAATTTTGTACAACCCCACTCCAGTTTCCATCTTGTATGATGGTATACTTGTTTAGAAAATTTTTTTAAACCTATCCACACAATTTTTGTTTTTGAACTATTTATCTGCAATCCTGAAAAAGTTGAAAAAAGATCTATGGTATCCAGAGCAGCAAAAAGGGATTCTGAAGAACCATCAAGCACCAAGGTTGTGTCGTCAGCATATTGGGATATTTTATGTTCTTTTCCATTGGCTACAATGCCTCTAATATTTACATTTTGTTTAATAAGGATAGCTAATATTTCTGCACAAAGAATAAAAAGATATGGGGCAATCGGGTCGCCTTGTCTACAACCTCTATATATAGGAAATTGTTCAGATAGCACACCACACTGTAAAACAGAAGCTGTGATCTAATTTAATTAACAGTTATCTCGTCAATATCTACATGTATTTCATACCTATCTTAATAACAGAGTGCACTGCATTTATTAAGCGTTTTGGGTTAGGTAAGGACGATTTGCACAATTTCTAACCTTAGAAAAAAAAACAAGTCTCCAGCAATGAGAACGTGCGATTATGCTGAATAGAAAGAAACACTAAAAACAAAAACAAAAATGATTCAGACTTATTACGACAAGCTATTATAAATATAAATTTTTTGGTAATTTTTTTATGTCTTTGATGTTTAAATTCTGAACTATTTATCTATTTTGATTTCTATTGATTGCCTTCTTAAATAAAGGTCTAAATGATAGGATATGACAAAAAATGGGGATACTTTATGTGCTGAATAGATACAATGGTGTAATACAATGGTACAAGCAATAGTCGTCCCAGGGAACTTGATGTGACCTCTGTAATGGGTGCGCAACATCACCCGGCACTAGTACAGAGGCGATCATATTCAAGAAAGTTGTGAAAAGTTGTGCATTTACATAATGGTTTACATATAAACCCCTTACACGGTATTTTTGTAACGTAATTTCCGATTCATGGGGGGTTGGGGGGGGGGGGGGGAGGCTTCGTTTGTGATTCAGGTATTAAGGCAGCTAGCATTCCAGAAAAATAGCATAACCCGCATAAGAAATTCTTTATATGAGCAATTTTAAAAGCATTTATTTGAAATAATTAAAGTATTTATGGTATAAATGGGAAAAATTGGCTTTAAATAGGCATTACAAGTTTTCCAAAAAATTCATATGTCTCAGAGAAAGGGGGGTTCCGACCCCCGGAACCCCCCCCCCCCCTGGATCCGCCAATGAACTCTACAACTATTTCAATAGCATAAATTCTGTTTGAAAAGGCCAGCTCAGTATTTGAAGAAAAGGAATTATTGTTTGTTACAACACGGGGCCATGGGGAGGTATCAATTGTACACATTTTGCACGTCTGATAAAACACATACCCAATTCCAATATGGTGGAAGGTTGAATAACGATCAAAATTTATGCAGCAATACTTTAAGACTGGAAAAAATATACCAAAATTGGCACATTTGACAGTAAACGATACTTAGCGGATTCTATCACTGACGTCATATCTCCGCCATTTTGATAGGGGTTAGACTTTTCTTATTAACTTGTACGACTTTTAGTCGTCTTTCATCAGACATTCGTTCCCATGTGAAATCATCTAACAAGCAATCGCACCTTTCCGACAAGCGAAAAATTTCGAATGCATATTGTAGGTTTCCATGAAAATATCCCCCCTTTTTTTAAATGTTGATATAAATACAGGACAGTTTATCATCAGTAGAGATGATAAAATTCAATAATACACCCTCACATACACCATAACAAGACATTCAAGGCTGTAAAGACCATACTCTAATTGATGGGAAGCAACTTTCATTTTGCCAAAAAAAATTCAATTTGAAAAGGAGAAACATTTGACCTCTTTGCCAAGATTTGCTGAGCAAAATATATATGTGCATTTCCCATATAGAACTAAAACATGTATTTCATTTCACTGCATCTTTATTTCCAATTATCAATCAACAATGATATGAATAAATGATAGAAACCATGATTCACATGTATATAAAATGTATTCAATCACTACATGATTCTATGTACAATTATGATAAACTACATGCATGAGTGCAATGATCATTCCTATTTAAGTTCTGATTGAAAAGAGTCAACAATCATCAGTATCTCCTAAACTGAGTCTGCATACTCTTGTATGCATCAAATCTGGGTTCCGTCTGTCCCCTGGTCAGGGAAGTGTTGGTCAGTACCATCCCTGCAGCCTGGGGGACAGAAGTCAGTAACATATTGGGGACTCCCGCTGCCAACAATCCACTGGCCATCTGTGTACCAAATGCCTGCTGCCGTGTGTCTGCCTGTAGGCCCAGACTGCCCCCTGTCCAGCGGTCTTGGGGTTGGGAGCCTGAACTTCTACTGTCTATCTGTTGTCTGGAGGCAGACCAGCTGCTCTCTACCTTACTCCTGTCAGAGCTGCTGCCCCAATTCCTTTGTGAACTTGGTGCACTACCTATACAATATACCGTAAACAGAAAACATGATTTAATTCACTGAATCAGTTTTACTACACGTTAAATACATGTATTATACAAATCCCACTATTAAAAATTCATTTTTATTTAATAACAGATAAATTTACCAAGAAGGCCTGGCCCAGGATTGTGAGTGATGCCGACTCGTGACCTGTTTCTGTCATCCTGCAGACTGGAGCCAGTGCCCCCTCCCTGCCAGTTATCCCTGCCAGAGCTTGTCCCCCGGACAACCATCCGTGTGTCATTGCCTCCCTGTCTCTCTGAAAGAACCACAACAGCATGCCAGTAAATGTTGCTGTAATTAAATCCTTGGTTATGTATTAGAACTAAGCAGTTTAGCAAATGTTCTTTTTTAATTCTGATCAAATTATATTTTCTTGGCAACATCAAATTTATCTGACGTCTAATAACATTTATGATATTTTTCTACTGTTCCTAATTGCGAAAACACGTTGGGAGGAAAACAGCTACATGTAACTTCTCTCCTGAATTCCATTTTCGATACAAAAAAGGAAAGTTGGCTAATAAAACCATGTTTATAGGAGTGAAGGATCATTCTGATAACACGCCTAATCTCATACTATAAATTTTAAGTAATGCTACAGAGTTCATTCTGTACATGCATAGTATATCCAGGCACGTAGCATCAGGGGGGGGCCAGGGGGACCTGGCCCCCCCACTTTTTCTCGCAGCAACAAATTTTTTTAAATATACATACAAAAAAATGAATTATATAATGGAGTTGGCCCCCCCACTTGTTTTGGAAGTTAGTAAAAAATTGATATGAAAATAAGGAAATGAGTAGTCAAATTGAATACGGATTAGGATTTTGAAAACTTTAAATTTCCCTTTTTTTTTATTTTTTTTTTTTATTTTCTTTTTTTTGCTTGTCAAGATTTTTTGGATGGGTCTGCCCCCCCCCCCCCACTTTCAAAAACGATGCTACGTGCCTGATATCTAAGAAAAAATTGCTGTGATGTTCATATGAAAAGTTACCAATTTAACCATTAGTGCCAATATTCATCAAGATACTCTATGCCATCAAAAGTAGCTAAAACAGTCAATAAAATCATATTTCTTGTATCAATTTTGTTTTGTTGGATTTTGTTTGACACATTTTCAAGGATACTATGACCAATCATTATAATCAGCAATTGTTGTTACATATTCATCTGCCATCAACATTTGATATTGTGGATCTGTTAAACTTTAACAATGAAATCCACAAAAATTGGTGCTCAATGAATAATGCTGAAACCAGAGTGCAAGTACATATACATATAAAATTCTCATAAAAGCCAACAATCCTGTGGTATCAAAGTTATTCATACCTCTTTCCGACTTCCACTCTGATCGACTGTCCCTGGGGGGAGTTCTAGCCCCACGTCTGTCACTGTCCCTATCGTCTCGTCTGTCTGATCGGTCCCGCTGAAAACTGTCTCTCCGGTCATCTCGAGCATTGCTTCTGTCCCTTTCCCTGAAAATATGTACAAAATAGGACATTACTCGAATACCTTTCCCAGTAAACACTGTAACTGTTTCATTCCTTGCTGCATCTTTCACAGTTACTTACCGCTCGAATCTTTCGGTGCTTCTTCTTTCTGGTCTGCTGTCTCTACTAAAGTTGTCCCTGTCTCGCCTGTCACCAAACGACCTATCAGTGCGGTTGTCTCTGGAGTCCATGGACCGGTCTTCTCGTCTGTCATATCGCTCCACTTTCCTGTCAAAGGCAGTGGTTTCACTTCGATCAGACATTCGACTGTCTCTGCTATCATCATATAATCTGATAAGTAGTGGATATAACGGAATCACCATCACCACAAAACAATGCATGCAAACAAAACAACCCATGCAAAACAGACAAAACTTATTCTTCAGGCAATCTTGATCAAGTTCATATAGCTTATTAACTTAATTAACTTGCAAATGCCAATCTCTTTCAAAATGATCAACTACCGTCAAAACAGGTTTCTGTTTAATTTCAGAATTGACTTACTTTTTTAAGTACAAACACAATGTAACTTTATCAACCATGACATACAATTTTTAAGAAATTGCATAACATCTCATAAACAGAAAGTACATGTACAGCACATAAAACATATTATTACTGTTGCTATCATTCAATGATATCATGCAAAAGAAGTAAGACCTTATCCAATGACAACTGTGTACCTGTCTGAAGTAAATGTTGAGTTAGCAGCGAATCGAGTCTCGGTGACAGCTGGACGTTTGGCCTCAGTCCAGAATTCCTCTCTGCCTCCACGAGAATCATAAGGTCTTTTCATTGCCATTCTTCTCATTTGCTCAGCTTCCAGTCTGTTTTGATAAAAGAATTCTTGTCAATACTGTGTGTCCTATTAAAACATGTATACACAGTGCATATTCATCAAAATACAAGTCAGAGTTGAAAATCTTTATTTCCAAACCAAGATGTAACCTATCCATATAGAAAATATCTGTAAATCCACTGACACATTAACTGAAATGGAAAATCAACTCAAACCTATCCTGAGCTGTGACTATCAGGGCTTTCAATCATTTTGAAGTGAAAAAATAAATTACTCAATCAAAGGGGCTTTTTAAGAATTAAAATGTATTCCCAATATATTATTTTGCCGTCAATGAAATTCAGATTGACTTATTCAGATCATTCAAACAATGGAAAATTTGCTTCCTGCCTCCACTTATTGAAAGCACTTTACAATCAACGAAGGCCTTGTCTAATCATCCGAGACCTTTAGGCTTACCTGAGCTGTGTCAATCACCCGTGTCTTTACCTGAGCTGTGACAATCACCTGAGTCTTTACCTGAGCTGAGATCTTACCTGAGCTGTTCTAGCCTCCTCTTGTCCTCCCTCTCCCTCTCCAGTCTGTCACGTTCCAACTGCTCCAGTCTCAACTTCTCAAGACGCTGCAACTCCAGCTTCTCTTTCTCCAGCTGGTCCCGGTCTCTTCTGTATATATAAAGCAACTCTATGTAATCAATCTACACTATAACATCTGACTGTGATCACAGTAGCCCATGAGATTTTAATGACTATAAAATAACTTTTATATGCATGCGAGAAAATTAACTGCAGTAAATTGTTAGGTTACCCCGAACAAAAGATTGTTTACAGTGACCAAACAAGATGTGGTATTAATCTGCAGAGTTCTTGAAATCTTTCGGTCCTGTCGGCAAGACCGATAAAAATAACCAAGGACCGATTACTTGAGGTTGCCTGTCAGTCCAAATGACCGGTAGATATGGACAGAGTAACTTGCGAAAATATAACTAATTTTCATACTCACTGAGGAGATCCGAACGCACGATAAATCTAGAGCAGTTTTTCGCGGTTTTTTCGCTCTCTCTAGACTTATTATACATTTTCGGAACACCTCAGTAAATATTACTTCCGTTGCTTTCGATAAGTTTGGCGAGTATTTCGTAAATATTGATACGGTGTGTTTTTAATGCAGCTAACAGATGTAGTCAGACAAAAGGAATAAGTCTTTCAATCATTTTCCAACCTAGATGTCGTCAGAAATCATGGGAGAAATTGGAAAACTTGTTTTAAACATAGCGTGAACTGAGGGCCCCCTATAAATTCAAGATGGCGAGTGTTGTCTCGTTACGTTTTTTCAATGTACATTGCATACACCGAAACAGGGTTTTCAGTGAATGTTTTTATTGCAATACACAGAAATACACACAAAAATCCCAATGTAATCATTTATACATTTTTTCGGGAAATAAGAACTCCGCTATCTGACAACCGAGCCTTAGTTACATATGTGATGTGCAGAAAGAGAACAAGAAGAAAGTTGATAATGAGAGAGGGAAGGAAATAAAAATAATTGATGACGTGATAAATAAGAATGTTGTCAGGAGCCAGAATGTGAAAATTAGGAGAAATCAGAATAATTAAGGTAAAAATGAGAGAAATTATAAGGCAAATATACTTGTAGTTTTTCATCTTTCTATTGAAAATGTTTGGACTGATAGAAATCAGTCTGGACTGACAAACTTCTGATGGTTGTCAGTCCAAATGACTGACAGCGGAAAAAAGATTTCAAGAACTCTGAATCTGAACCTGAATGAAGTCAAAAGGTGACCGTTATTTTACCTGAGCTTTTCCCTTTCTCTAGCCAGACGTATGGCCTCAGCCCTCTGCTTCATGTGAACATCCCTTTGTCGCTTCTTCTCTTGCTCGATCTCCCATCGCCTTTTCCTTTCTTCCTCTCTCATTCTACGCTCCCTCTGTCGCAGTCGCTCTCTCTCCCTTTCCTCCTGCAATAAGTACAAAATTAAATAAAAGATACTTATCTATTCCATTATATAACTCTAGATATAAATGTGCACATTGCCACCATTTCCACTGTGTATACCTTGATCTTATCAAAGGATAAAACATCTTTCTTCTCCTCTTTCTTCGGTTCACTCTTGGAGTGACTTGATGTAATTGACTTTGCCCGTTCTGATGGTGCCATTTCCTTGGTCTCTTTGGACTCTTCCTCCTTAATTACAACTACAGGTTCCCCCTTCTCTTTATCCATTACCACTGTTCTTGGCTTATCTGAAGAATCAATTCTTATCTTAATACTAGATTTTCATTCTTTAAAATGTAAAATTGCATTTGTTCTCCATTCAATATTCAACTACATGTAAATATGTGTGCTATCTTTTAATTGTAGAAATCAAGATGAGATTTCTACCATCAGTCTTTTTAGGTGTAGTTTTTCTAACAGTATGGGCATCTTTCTTCACAGGCTCTTTCTTCTCCTCTTTTTTGGTAGGAGTTTTGTCATCTTTTTTCTCATCCTTTTTGTTGTCTTTTTTATCTGCTGTCTTCTTTTCATCTCTCTTGCCTGCAGGAAGATTAAAAATTAATCACTAAACATGCATTGTACGTTTAGAAATGGTATACACACAGAAGAATTAACAATATTCTTCCTTACCCCTATCATCTCGTTTAACCGGCGGAGCTTTCCTGTCTTCAGCCTTAACACCACGGCTTGCTGGACCTGGGGTACCTGCCATACTCTTTGCTTGAGCCCCAGGTTCATTTTTGGCCTGTCAAGATTGAAATTTGACATCAATAACAATGATATCAAAATCATTATTTTTAAAAATTCAAATTAGCATTGGCAATTAGAAAACAATTTCAGGAGTCTTTTAAAAGCTTTATATTTCTAAAAATTACCCTTTCTACAGAAATCATTTTGCCATGGAGTTCAGTGCGGTGCAGATGCTGAATACACTTAGAAGCTTCATCTGCTGTTGACATGGTAACAAACCCGTAACACCTGGATCCAGGACTTTTAGCATTTGTTACTACTTTAGCACCAACAACCTAAAAAACAAGTACAAGCATCATATTAGAATCTTAATTCTAATATTTATCAAATACCACTTAGCAATTTTTTTCAACAGATGGTAAATTTGGTATTTTTAAGAACAAAAAGATTCAAGACATTGCAAACCAGTAGTTATTGGGCAAAGGTGCAATTTTAAAGATTTAATTTTATTGAGCTACTACTACCGTATCAAAAGAAACCAAAGTTACCACCCTCTATAAAAAAATTAAACTGCATAATAAAAATCCACATACTTTCCCATATTTGCTGAACAAGGATTTTAAATCTGTTGCTCTCGTAGATGAGGACAACCCACTGACCCATAGATTCCTGCCAGATGTGCTTTTTCCTGTAATTTGATAGGCATTATGAGACAACGAAAATCGAACAGTATCAACTGTTAATTGATAATTCTTAGTGTTTGGAAGGCTCACCTTTGTCATCCTTTTTCTGATCCTTGGTGTCAGTGCTGAAAATGTTACAATGAAAATATTACTAATAGATTCAATGTATGATTGAATGTTCACTGCAATAAAATAAATGCATATAAATTGTTAGCAATAAAAGCTGGGTTTTTGATTATGGATCCGATTCTTCATTTATATGTATATGAACTTCAGTTAGAAAATTCTTCTTCACATGGGAATCTTCTGAGGACCGCGCGACTTCTGGCTGGCACGCTGGGAAGTGGTGAGGTACGTACTTTATAATTAAGTCATAGGACTAAGGTTCAGTTGATCGTGGCACAAATTGATGTGTATTGATAAAAATAATAATTACATGTATATATTCATGTTAAAATGAGTTGGATAAGAGCTACAGAAAGAAAAAAGGGAGTTTGTATTTCTCTCCTAGCCATCATTCTATGATGAAGGAACAGAAAGGATGATCTCTAACCTGTTGAGACATGCCATCTCCCTTGAAGGAAAAGGAAAGCAAAAACAATGTACCATACAAACCCCACCGACCTTTTGGACTTGTTGTCATCGGTCTTTTCTGCAGGCCTGGCAGTGGTAGTGGCGGCAGTGGTTGTGGTGGCAGAAGAGGAAAGAGTGGAATCGGCTTCTGTCGTTTTGGAAGTGTCAGCTTTTTCAGGGCCTGAACTGTCTTTGTTTCCATTGGAGCTTGCAACTGTGGAGCTTTCTGGGACTCTTTCCCCTCCCGATGTATCCATTGCTTCATTACCTGTGGCTGCTGCAGCTTTACCGCCCGCTTTTGATGTTCTAGTTTCAAGGATGTCAGAATCAAGGTCATTCTGTGTGTCGTCCACATGAACATCCAAAGGTTCTGGCTCCTCTGGATTCTGTGCACTTGTTGTGTCTGGATCTGCTTTACCATCCTCCTGCATAGCTTCACCAACACTGGAGGTGACCGATTCCTTGCTTTCTGGTTGTTGTGAAGTTTCCTGCTTGACACCACTGGGAGTTGTCTCATTGTTTCCTAATTCATTAGATGGTACTGAAGATTTGGACGGTACTTCTTGGGCCTCAGTTTTGATCGCCACATCAAGACTAGGTGTAGACTGAGCAGATGCTACAGAAATTCAATTCATTAAAATTTTTATGACTGAACACAATGACATCATTTGTAAATGTCCTGATATAGAATGGAACATGTGATTTGTGGGCACGGGATAAAGACCATTGATTTTCTACAAGCTTATTTATTTTAATTCATAAACATCCCAATATTCCCCCTTTTGAAACTGTCTACTTTAAACAAGATAACAAGAAGTGTTAAAAGCATCCCAAAAATCAACAGGGTTCTGACATCTGTGTCTCTCAACAATGTAGTAAATCCGGTTTATGTCACTGAAGTGTAGTTATCAATCTTCTGTTTGGAATACTTGAAAAGTCAGTGTAAAATCTTGGTGTAGAATTACTTCTTTGTGTAGCTTCTTCCAGTTTTAATTCTTCTTTTACTTATAGAATGACTTTAATATCATTAGGATTACTTCTTCATGGATTCCTCATTTTTTGGCAAACATACAAACAAGTATCACTTCTGTTAGAAAAACAATCAAGGGACTTCCATGCATGATGATCATCAAACAGCTTCATATATATGTATTAAAAGTTTTCTTTCCAGAGTCCAGAGAGTTCAGTCCATTTTGTACAGCAGAAGGATCCATCACTTGGAATAATGTTTATAAAATGAAAATCCATAGTTTGTCGTCTCATGACTTTGTGCAGCTGATCATGACTTTGACAGGCTTAAGTCCAGTATCAACACAAAACCTCCTCTACACAATTACTTAACCTATATAAACCCCTAAACAGGTGCTGTATTTGTAAATCATTGTTACACTTTACCTGAAGCAGTTACTATACCTTTGTTGTCTGTTGTTTGACTTGTTTCTACAGAGATATCCCCCTTTGTTACAGTCACATTGATAGAAATCTCAGTTTGGTCCACATGCATTACATTTTTCTCAACTTTTTCAGCTTCCTACAATTCAAATGTAAGCAAACGATGAAAAAAATATTAAAAGAACTGAAAGTTTTTCACTTTTATATTTCAAACTAAATCATGTTTCGCTCAATCCCACTCTTGAAAGAAAAAGACTAGATTATGCTAGATGTTTAAACATTCTTCACTCCAAGCTAATAGATAAAAAGATAAATACTGTGGTTTCATTAATATTCAAGGGTATCAATTTTCGTGGATAAAGTGAAAATCACAGTTTCAAGGATACATAAATTCGTGGCCAATGACCCTATTAATACAAAATATTAGTAGAAATTGCAGTTCAATGAATATTTAATTTCAAGGATAAACTTAACAACGAAATCAACGAAAATTGGTATTCAACGAATATTGATGAAACCACAGCAATGTTCACAGAGAGAGAGAGAGAGAGAGAGAGAGAGAGAGAGAGAGAGAGAGAGAGAGAGAGAGAGAGTAATGCATCATGGTAAAATATGTGTCACAACAGGAACTCTTGCTGAAAGCGACATTTTTTATACCTGCTTGACTTCAGATTGTTCACTGGTAGGTTTTACGTCAGTCTCCATAGCTTCTGTAGTGTCAGGAGCATCCTTTAATGGTTAATATGATTACAATTACAGTCAAAACAATTCTGTCATTTGACAATTTCTTTTCTATCTAAATACTAATTTCAGTGAATACATGTTTGCAAATCGACATGAACAATAAGTGACCTGGACATATACCTCCAAAAGTTTAGCATCATCAATGACAGCATCATCTCCATTTTCTTGTTTGTCATCCTCTGATGTCAGTAAAGAGTCTTCCATCTCCTCCTCATCCCCATCCTGTAAATTAACACTGGGTATAAACAAGTGACCACAGGAAGAGCAATTTTATCATACCTCTAGTAAATTGGTCAATGACAGAAATTTGAAGTAAAAGGTCCTTATCATGATCACTGATACCTTTTTTCAGTACTGGGGGTGTTCTACCCCCCCCCCCCCCCCAAAAAAAAAATCAAATTCAAGACATCATTCTTGCAGACCAGTCCAATGTGTTTCAGGTCAGTTGTGGCATTTAATACACAGCATTACGCCCTGATGTCAAGTTAATAGAAGAATGGGACTAAAAACTGCCCAGATTGACCAAATTATAAAAGGGAACAGTCCCCAAACAGGACAAATCAAAAGGGAAAGTAGCAGAAGATCAGTGAACCTGTCGTGCATTTTCTTCTCAAACTACAAAATTTTACTCTCATTTCACGAAACCAAAAATTGACATCAGATATTGAAGGGATTTTTTTTTAAATCCTAGGAAAAATGAACACCATATTAAAAAAAAAATTGCAACATTTGTTGAAATTTAAAAAAATTGTCCCTCAGCAACACAGTGCTAACACTTTCTTTGGTGTTTCTTTTTCCCTTGTACTAAAAACATTAACTACGGATTTAGATGAATAAATTTAGAGAAAAAAGCATTAGGGATAGGCCTACCAGTACATCCATCCCATTTAAAACACTAAAAAATCATTGTTTTAGTAAAAACATAGATTAGTTTACCTTCTCTCTTGTTTCATCTTTTCCCTCTGATTCTGAAAATTGACATAATAATCTTTTTTTAATTCTTTTTCATTTCAATAAGTATTTTTAATGCAACACTTCATAGAAAATGAAGAAATCTTACTGTCATTAGCTTTGCTTGCAATTCCTTTTTTGGGTGTGTTTGCTGATTCAAAATTAAATTCTTCTGGGTTATGTCCTTCCTCTTCCAAGGCCTATAAAATATGTTTGAATTTCAACAATCTATAATATTGATGATTTACATGATTTCAAGACATACAAAGCCTCATTGGGGATGTAACCAATGATGACTTTAAAGTTTTTTAATTAAAAAAAAAAATTAATGCATGTAAAGAATCAATTTAAATTGCACTACTCCAGTTATTTTCAATAAATATATAAGAAATATCATACAATGCATGCATTTTATCATAGAAGATCTATATCTCTTCAAAAGAAAATAAAAAACGATCCTAATTTACTCTTTTCTTATAATTACTATCTCATTATATTGCAGGTTTCAGAACAGTATTTCACAAAAGGTTCACCTAAAAACATGTCAGAGGCAAAATAATTCCATTTTGGAATTTTGGGCGTACCCGCCAGCGACAGGGGCTGATTTAGTTTTATGAGATGAAAAATAATGCGCATTTTTGGAGGTGGTTGAAAATGCATGGGCTTGATTTTCAAACACGTGTAATTTCTATTTAAACAGTCTCATGCCTTGCTGATATGCACGTTTTTTTTGCTACAAATTGTGTAATTGAATTGTTGTTTAAAAAAATTTTTTCCACAAATTCGTTTTGATTTATAACTTGTATCAAAAGTTGCGCAATTTTAGTCAGATTTTAGTAAAAATTAATACTGCATTGACAACGTCACTTGTTAACAGGTCCAGTACAATCTCCAGATTTAGCTATATACCGGTAGCTTGAATAAGCAAAATAGCTTTATTAAGCTATTCAGAGTAGCTTCATTTAGCTATTTTGTCATACATTTTTCTTAAATTTGTAATTTTATCAGTATGTATAAAAAATTGCACTTTAGTCCAGTGATAGTTTTCAACTTTGAACTGTTCTGTGAACAATGCATGTAAAGATTACTCATCAATTTGCGTCTCCTTAAGAGACTTTGCATTAAAAGTTTTGGGACAACTGATTCATGACCACACAGTTACTTCTTGAATGAAATATAAAGGAGGTCAGTTATGGTAAACAAGATAATTGATTGGTAATAATTTATCACAATGAGAAGAAATCATACTTATCCACGCCTCATTGCACACAAAGTGGTAAACAGTTACCCAAACAATGGAAATATATTTTTTGCTTATAAGTGTTTAAAAGGGTATCGGGTGCGTTCGCCCCATCCACATGTTCGCCCTAGTCCGTTCCCTCTAATTATCGTTCGCCCAAATAATCGTTCGCCTTAAACCTCGTTCGCTCCTTGTTTATAAAAAAAAACATATTATAATTTATTTCATTTACTTTAAGCTTAAAACTTGTTAACTTTTATTAATTATTCGTATATAATGTTTTTCCTTCATCAAAAAAGAGGTAATTGGTATAGGCTAATTGTAAGATTTTATTGCCGTAAATTGTCGATAACCGTCTTCTTGTTTTTATAATGATTCACTTGGTGTTTTTTAAACAATTAAAGAATTTGATTTAATTGGCTCATTCAGAAGCTTAGCAGATGATTATCACCTATTCTATCTTTAAAGAATTTACATATAACACAATCCTTTGATCTGTAAATGAGATATATACGGAAATGGAACATGCAACTGTATCAAACTACATGTATTGTCAACAATGGTGATTATTATGTAGAAGTAGAAAGGGCGGTATTGTTTTTATTAATTATATATGATTGTATCTATGTTTAAATTGACCAGAATACACAAAAATATATAAATTAATTAATCCTATATAAAATTAAGGCGAACGGACACAGTGCGATGGGCGTCAAGAGCGAACGGACCTAGGGCGAACGAAAACTAGAGCGAACGGCATCAAGGGCGAACGCGTTTTAGAGCGAACGAACAGCCAATCGTTTAAAAGCTGCAGTGTTAAAACTATCTTTAATTGTTGTCATGTTTATAATGGTCAATTGTGCAAATATGAGTAGCAAGTTAATTGCGATTTTTTGTCCATTTCTTACAATAAACATTTTCTTCAAATACTGCACACAAATAGCTTTATCAAGCTATTTTGAATAGCTTTATAAAGCTATATAGCTTTTTCAAGCTATATAGCTAAATCAAGAGATTGTACTGGACCTGGTTAAAATCTTCCATTTTGCACTATACATATGCACGATATACTCGTCTCCAATATTCATTGCAGAAAGAAAACCAGTGCAAGATTAGGCATAGACAAATAAAGTAGAAAAAAAAACAAATCGATAAGTTCTAAAAATGTAGAATATGTTTGGGGAATGATGAATAGATCTATGCTTTTCGGCATAATTTCAATATGGCGTCACTTCACGAGGCTGGCGTTACAACACTACAATCGTTAGCATGTACATGCATTTATACCTTTTGCAACCGTTCTGTCAAAACAGCCTTTACTCCAGTCTTATCTAAGCCCCTCTTTTCCAATTCCTGGCGCAAATCAACAACGCGCAAATCGGCAAGTTTTCGTGAGGCACCTTCGGCGGCCATAGCTGGCTTTTCCTGGAAAGTCCCGGATGAAAAAAAATAGTTTTAATAATTTTTGTTTTGACTTATAAGTTCTTTTATTTGTTACGTTTTGTCGTTGTTGTATTATGATAAGTTGGCTGAATATTAAAAAAAGAATTTTAAAAGATATTTTATTTTTTGTTCGAATATTCTCCGTAAAAACTATTTGCATCTTCTCCTTTAAAAATGGCGACTTCCTTGGATTTGCAATGTTTATCATCTACTGAACAGTAAGAAACTAAAAAATGATATCGATTGGTTGTCGAGCTCATCGAAATATATCCATTTTACTTGCATTTGCTATTGACTTATTCATTTAAGAAAGAGACACGAAAGTTAAGAATTTGTTGTAGAATCCAAGATGTATTTTAAAAGGATATCCCCGAATACCCAAACTCCGTCACCATAAGCAGAAAACCCCCCGCGTTTCTCTGTAAATTATTTTTTGTGGTTTTTATCATTTGCAATCACTAAATATAATCTGAAACAATATAATTTATAAAATTATTAACAAAAATATTTTTATTTTTATTCAAATAAGCTCTCTGAATACGACGTTTATCACGCGTGCTTATAATATCTTATGAACCTAACTCCGTCATCCACATGCTCTATGATATGGCAGGGAATGAAGACACATGAACAATTTAGTTAAAACTCCACTTGTATCTAGGCCAAGTTATAATAAGTAAAAATGGTGCATACAATTTAAATTGTATTTAATTTCATCGAAATGAAATGATCGCCAGAATAAAAAATGGGTCCATGTAACAATCACAATAGCCTTTTCAGAATGTATGGATGCCGTTTGATTTATGTCCTTACATATCTAAAATATTTTATATCATTAATTAATATATTACTTATTATATTATTTGTTTATTACATTTTTAGAAATGTTGCATATTCTAAATAGCGATATACCGGAGATATCTATACCCTGTATAAGGCAAAAGTATCGGCATGAGCGATTTGACGTTATCATCAAGAGTAGTGCATAAAGGCTATTGCGGACTGAAAAAAATGTATTAATTACCTTAATCAAAAATGTATTACATGTGAAATGTTTCATCTTGACCTCTCTAAAAATGGCTGACCACCGTAAATGGTCGAATGGGCCCGCATGTCAGAAATATCAATATTTTAGTGCACCCGTGAAAAAGTTTTAGCTGATTTCACACAATTAATGGTGCATAAAATGAACAAGGTTTAATTCTGTTATTTTTTGACACATTTTTAAATTTAACCGTTGCAAATTGTTGACATTTAATTGAAGATTTTTGACATGCAAAAAATGACGTCATAATCGCACTTGATTTCAAACGGCGAGGAGTTTCCCGAAAGTGACGGAGTTAGGGTAGTGACGGAGTTAGGGGGCTATGCGATACAGTCTGCCCCGTTTCCGTTCCATCACATTTTGATAATTTTTATCTTCTTTTTTGAAAAAAAAAACCCAGACCCATTAGCAAATATCAGTTGAATTTGATGCAAGGCAAAAATTGTAAGATTTCTCTTTGTACAAAATTCTCAGGTCCAGTACTTATAGCTACTTGAATTTATAGCTTGAATTACCCATTCTCTCACCAGAGATCGTGCTACACAAGCTTCGCTTATACCTCTGTCAACGCCGGAAAAATAGTCTGTCACATGATCAAAACAAGCATGGCGAGCACATGGCATTGTTGATTCGCTTCTTCTGTTGTACAATCAGCGTGAAGGGAAGTCATGGACGGGCAATGACTTTGAGGACACGTTTAAAAACATCACAGGAGATGACATTGCTGCTGATTTATGTAAAATCATCGATGAATCGGTAGTGTACAGAAACTGATTTTTCAAACTTCTGTCAAACTAGATCATGTGATCATATTTTAATGTTTACCTCCGCAAAATAGTTCCTCCAGTAACGTTGAAATAAAAATAAATAATGGCATTAAAGAAATAATTTTAATTATTCATAATCATATTCATAGACAAAAGGAATAATTACATAGATTTTTATTACATTTTGCCCATCGTTTAAGTTTGTACAAGAATCTTGTACATCGGGCGTTGACAGAGGTGTAAGCGAAGCTTGTGTATAGCACGACCTCTGGTGAGAGAATGTGAATTACCTACAAAGGTTTTTACCTACATGAAGTAGGTTTATTTATCTACTTTTATATCATGGTAAAAAGTAATATTACATACTAACCGAGCATTGAAGTAAATATTACATACCATTTGTTCCATATTTTTAGAACATCAAATTAAAATAAAAGTACTGAAGTGAATGTACTTTATTATTTCTTGAAAATCTATACCTGGGTTTTAAGAAAACCTTCTAAAATTGATGAAATCATAATGAATTAATCAAAATAAACTGTAATTTATTAAACATTTTTTCCACTCTGAAATAAATGATATGATTATGAACATCTAAGACTCTTTAAATTTGATGTAAATTTTAAATAATTGATTAGTCTGCAAATAATTGATAAGTCTGCAAATAATTGATAAGTCTGCAGTCTAATTTAGAGAGATCTCATGCATTATTGAAGGATCATATATTTACCAGGTACTTCAGTTTTTACTATAATTAGTACAATGACAGATTTTGCAAGATTTTCTAAAAACCCAGTTCTCAAATTTATTAAATTAGGAAACTTGTACACCTGTACCATTTGTTGATACTGTTTAATAATATCAGTGTTTTTCTTTTTTTCAGCATTTGTCAGTACTTAAAAACACTAGAAAAGGATGTTGAAAAAAAGATTAAGAAACTTGAATGTGATTGTTCACAGTTACAGCTACTCTTTAAGCCATGGTAATTTTTAAGTATATAAATTTTATATAATCAGATTCAATCAAATATCAGAACCCTTTTTTGAATTACTAATTACACATTAATCAATTACTATTGTAGAATTTTATAGACACAGATTCACTAATTGTACTTTCAATAATAATTCAAATTATCCTCGGCATGTTGCCGGATACTTATATCATTCTTGTACATGTAGACAATTAATCTTTATTGTTCAGAAAATTAACACATACTGTATTATATGAATTGAAGCTTTATACTTATACATGCATATTTTCTCTCAAATCTTTGTTTATCACTTGATGCTGTGTTATTTTCTTTTCTTTTTCATGCATAATGTGTTTAAAGGGGCATATAGACCTGATGGGCCGGGTGTTAAATCTATGCTTACAGTTGTTGATATTACAATTGGAAATGTATACACATGTCACTATGAATAAATTACTTACTTACTTACTTACACTATTAAATGTAATGTATATTTTTGACAGGCCAAAAAACGGCAAAGGAAGCAATAATATCAAAGCACCAATAAATGATGACAAGTGTTTATCTGATGAAAGAAAAAGATGTGATGAACAGATGGAAAGTAGTAATCTTATAGAAAGTCCTGCAGGTAACTAAAGTAGTAATCTTTTAAAATTCTACAGGTAAATAAAGTAATAATCCTAAAGAAAGTCCTAAGGTAAATAAAGTAGTAATCCTTAGTCCTAAAGAAAGTCCTACAGGTGATTAAAGTAGCAATCCTGTAGAAAGTCCTACAGGTGAATTAAGAGTATACATGTACAATTTTTAGACTATACATGTACATGAACCTGGCTCTGTAATCTGTATGCCCAGTACATGTATATCATTTGAAAAAAAAGTGTTTTGAGTGGAAGAGTTTTATTAATGGATTTAAGGATAAATATTTTTTCTTGCATATATGTGCACAATCAGCTTTTTTAATTTACCCAAAGATAGAGAATGCAATTTCTAAGTTTTTTAAACAACCTGCATGTACACATATTGGACTGCATTCTGCTCTTCAGGTTATTTTGTAAAAGTTTACATGATGAAGGGCACCCTTTTAGATAGATTGAAAAAAAAAATGATTTATATGTATTTGTGTAATTATCACATGCAAACATTTTAGAAAGTTTAACACCAGCTGAGAGAGAGGCACTTAATGCCATGGAAAAACTTCTTGCAAAAGCTCAAAAAGCAAGGACATTGCAAAAGAAGGCAAGTTGATATTAAACCATATCAAAATGATTCAAACTGTGTTTGAAATTTTTCAGGGAGTATACATGGTATATAGGCAAAAAATGTTTATCTAAGTGCTCTAGTAATTTAATTGATTATGGTAAGACATAAAGGCAATTATTAAATTAAATGACAGAGATATACTGCATGTGATGCTGACTGCAATCTAAACAACACATTTTTTTTTACAACAAAAGAAGGTCCATGTTGCATTGGAATTGAACATAAACAATTTATTGAATTATTTTCTTCGTATTCAGACAGAGGATTGTCCTAAAAGTTACTCAAGGACTGTTGCTCCATCTTCCCAAAAGAAAGAGCTGAAGATAGATGAAAATGAAAAAGCAAAAAGTGTTTTGTCTAATGAAATAATGAATTCCTCATCTAAAACTTCTATCAAAAAGCCTTCTGAGAAATCAAATGCACAAAGCAGAAAATTTAGCAGAAATCCTGCACCACCATCAAACAAAAGTCACATCAAGGCTCCTTTTCAAACAAATCCTGGTCTGTCATTTCCGAAAAACTCCACAAATCAAGAAGCAATGATCAGAGGAACAAAGAATAAGAAGTTAGTAGGGAGAGGGCATGTAGGGAGGGTTGGAACAAGATCCACAACCAGGGCACCTGCTGTCACTGACCAGAGAGCTCCTACTGTCACTGAGAAGACAGCACCTGCTGTCAATGACAAGGTCAAGTCAGCTAGCCAGAGCAACAGTCCTGACCCAGTCTGTGAAGACTCGACTAGGCTGGAGACAAACCAACGTAACCATAGTGATGCTGATGATGTTTCACCTCGGTCGGCTTCGGCCAGTCATGTACAGAAGCATGATTCACACACCACTCAGGCTTGTCACATTGACTCCAAATCTACAAATGTAGAAAAAAATTGTAATGACAGGGATGTTAGGGCAACAAATACTGAGCCTAAGAAAGATAACAGATTTAACTTGTACAGAGATGGGTGAGTACACATATAGATAGAACTTTTGAAGCACAATCTCTTTTAACCTTGACCTTTGTGACTGATCAATCAGTAAATTACCATATATAGAATGATAAATGAAGGACATGTGTAGTATACTAAAACACTTTCTTGTCATCAAAGAAAAAGCATAATAACTGTCAGAATGTCCATTTTTTAGGAGCCAAGTTGAGATACCATCAAAGCTGAGAAAGCTAGTGTCGGTGAACCACAGACTGAGACAGAAATTATCGGTCGTTAGAGTCACAAAAAAGGTGGATTCTACCAAGTCTGGACAGGACTTCATTGAATCAGTGGAGAGACTGGTAAGGAGAGTTCCACAGATGGGAGGTCTTGTATATACAGTATTATTATACTTTCATGTTAAATACTGAAATCTGATTGGTTTAGACACAGTTGATAATCCGTTCTATTACCCTCAGCGTTAGCAACACACTTGGCAACAAGTAACACAACGAATTCTTACATGCACGTACGGTTTGCTGTAGAATTCACGCCATTTCTATATAAAAGCAGTAAAATTTTCTCTAATATTAAGACATTCAGTATAATAAAATGAATAGTGCCTGTTTGGGAGGATAACAGTTGAAATTGACACCCCTCGAAAACCATTGTCAACCTCCGCTTCACGTCGGTTGACAGTGGTTTTCTTGGGTTGTCAATTTCAACTGTTACCCTCCCAAACAGGCACTATTTATATAACGGTACCTTATTGACATAAAATTGTTTGACTTGAAATTTGAAAACATAATACACACATGTACATTGAAGTGTAAAGTATCTGTTTATTCTGTTTATATTTAAAGATAAAGAGTGAACATCTAAAGTCAAACTTTAACAGATAAATATACATGTACTGTAAATGAATAAAGGAACATAAGCCTTAGTATTTATTACCATGACAGTTTTTCATAGACAGCTATCATGTACATATATGTATTTTAACTGGAACCTATTGAGTATGACAGATTGCATAAAAAAATGATAAATTTAACAAATATGAAAATCTACAATTGATGTACAGTTTGTGATGGTTTGTTTGTTCAGTTTGAGCAAGATCCGGGATATAAATCAGCCCTGGCAGCTCAGAGGGTGGAACATGAGTACAGGAACCTGGGGAAGATGTTGGAAGGACTGACAGATGGCATATCCATGGGTAAATATTAATTTTTTTTACATCACTAACAATGTAAAACATTTTAATCATTAACATCTTGCAAACCGTGATCATTAATACCATTGAACATAGATGACTCAGGTTGAATTTCCGGATGTAAATTATTGCACCACGCTGTTTATTTAGTGAATATTCTGTTCAGCATTCTCAAAGTACATGTACTAAGTTTTATCCTATTAAGATTGGTATGTTAACAGCAATGATTTAAAGTATGTAATTTGGGAAATTGAGATATTTCTTTTATATTCTACACAATTACTTCATATTTATTATTTCAATTTTAATGATTTTTAAAAGAATTTTCTACCAAAACAGACCAAATACATTAACATGATTTCCAGTTTCGAGTTATTGCCCTTCTGTGGTATTGATAAAAAATGTTCTACTGTTTTATTGGTGATGGGATGAACCTTAAACCAACTGTTTGGGTCAAAGTTTAAGGTAATAGCCGATTTGTGTGTAAAATCCATGTCTGGACTATTTATTCTCTTCTTTTGCCCAATCTACTGAAGCTTTCTTATAACTGGTAACCGTGAGGAATTAATATTCACGTAAAGTCACAAGAAGCACATCTCTGAGATTTTTAAATCTCACCTTTATTTTACGGACAGATGTACTTTACCGCTAAATGAAACTGTGATAAACTAGCGATTTGATGCAAAATGGTTGAATCACAGAATTAAGTACACGTATTTGCATGAAATATGGAATCTAGAGTATTTCATACATGAGTCTCAGGATAAAGGATTTGCAGTTACCTTGAATCGTAGGTCAAAGGTCAAGGTCATATGAGAACTCTTTGAGGAGTCCTTGTCTAGACCATATATTATTTACCTTTTATCATATCTTGCTCATATTTCACGTAAGTAGTGCTTATGGATAAAGGGTATGCAGTGACCTTGAACCAAATTTTTAGGTCATTGGCCAACATCATAACATATACCTATGACATCCAGTTTTGGACCTTAATTTTCTCCCTTTGACCATATCTTGCTCGGACTTTATAGACCTTTGTACAAACTACTTTTCTAGAACTTAGATGTTTTCCTCTTGGTTGTATCTACCTTATACTACATCCATACAATACCTGATTAATATAGGATGTGTTATAATCTAAAACTAAACTTTTAAGTCAGAGGATAAGGTCAAGCAAAGTCCTCTAAATTATTTCATGTTTATGTCCTGTATTTAAGAGGGGACCCTTTGAGATGGTCCCCATCTCAATGATGTCTACTTTTTTACTGTTGTCATTTTTTACCATTATCATTTGGTTGTAAAAATGGTAAGGAGGTGGTTTTCATTATTGCAATTATTGTAACATACACATGTATTGGCCCACCTGTTTTCAGATGAAACGCCTGTGTATGAAGTTTTGAGGACAAAGAATATACTGGAAACAGTCTTAACAAGATTTTATCAACTTCAAGAAGAATGGGATTCTGAAGATATTGGTATGATTTATTGAATGTTTATATAAACAAGTTTGATGTTTAAAAGTCAGTAATCAGAGATACACAGAAATGATGCAGTCTTCAAGGTTTCCTTGTGAATGTATTTGAATATTCTTATTGTGATGATATATCTTAGAAGTACAATATAATACCGGTAATGATATATCTTTATTGTTTTCAGATTGCATCAATGAGCTGGCATTGTGCCAAGCTCACAGAGAGCCTAAATGGAATCCTCCACCTCCCACCACCAGGTCAGATATGATGTGGTCTCCATTTTCTAGTAAGTCTATTTTGTTTCTCCATTTGATGGTTTTCATCCTTTTTCTTAGGCTGATAGGGCTTACTGTAAGTCTTATATTTTTACTGTTGCAAACCTTTGGGTAACTGCTATATTAAACCATAGTAAACAACTTCCTCACTGGTATTGTCCACAGCACAAATGCTAGTATATAAGTTACTAGCAATTGACTTTATGTACCATGAGCTGAAATGATGATATTTAAGTACATGTATCAAATTTTAGAACACTGACACAGGCTATATCTATCTGATTACAGGTGAATGTGTTTTACCTGAGCTGAATTCTCGAGTACAGTACAGGTCAACAAAACAGCTGGAGCGCTATATACACCTGATGTTCCAGATTCAGTACCAACACTTGGTCTGTTTACTACAGCAGTCCATCATCTCAGTCATAACCAAACAAATGGAGTCCCCAGGACTCTCAGCCAGGTAATTCAGGCCCAATCTCTAACGCATTCCTTACAAGGTTAAGTACTAAACCAAAAGATTGTCAATAATTATACCCCCGCAAACAAAGTTTAGGGGGGTATATTGGTTTCACCCTGTCCGTCTGTCTGTCCGTCCGTCTGTCCGTCTGTCCGTCTGTCTGTAGACGCAACTTTGTCCCCCCTATAGAATTTTTTATTACTGCATGGAACAGTTTGAAAATTTGTACATATGTTGAACACTATCTGAAGATGTGCACCTGCAATTTTTTTTAAGATCAGACAAGATTTAATGATTTTATGACAGTTTTCATTTTCCTTATTCTATATATTGTACACTAATGTTGAAAAGTAAGGGAGGTAATCCTTACAGATTTTATTAATTAATTAACAGAAAACACTCTAGAAATAGAATATATTTATATAAATACATCCAGATGGAGGTTTTTTGTCTTTATGTCTTAATTAATAAAAAAAAATATTTTTTATAAGTATTCTATCAACTGACAATGCAAAGTTTTTGTTTGTCAATGATAAATTCTTAGGAGCTAATAAGAACATCAAAGACAAGTGTGGCTGAATTCATTTGTCCCAAGGGAGCCATTATCTGAGCCATGGTTCAGATCGAGCATGTGTTTAGGGGAAATTGATAATCTGTAAAATGGGTGATGGTTTTGGGGCTATTTTAAAACTGTTTCATGTAAACCAAAAGTTCTATCATTATAAGGAAATAAATAATATCATTATTCATAAAGAAGTGAAACTATTTTTAGAGGTTGTTTAAGTTTATTTGTCAAGTAAATTGATGAAGTGACCCTATTGGGCATTAATTTAAATGAAATTCAAAATTACTGATATGATTGTAGTGTTTTGGCGATTTTAAAATTGTTTGAAATATTAAATTTTCTTTTTTACATATTTTTACATAGTATGGTAATTATGGTAATGTTTTGGGAGTTTATTAAATTTAACAAGCTCATCAAAGAAAATCATAGTCCTATGAGATCAATTTTCTGATATGGAGTTCCATTGTGCCATAGGAGAAAGTGAGGAAAATTTGAAACAACTAATTGCATCTGTCAAGACTCTTATTAGAAAGATATTGAAAGTTTTATCAACAGAAGAGCATTGCTTGGCCACCGGTATTTCCATTTACTGCAAAGGGAGGGGTTATTGTCATTTTGTTTGTTTTTCTTTAAATCAATTAAATTAAAAAATATATATCATCAGATACATACATTTGTATATGTATTACTGTTGTAGATATGTATGTACTGTGAAATTCTGACAATTTTGATTTTAATTTTTCTTGTTAACTAATTTATTTTTTTTTTTAACAATTCTAGAATTTTTTTTTTTTGTATGTGTTCCAAACCTTTATTATTCAATTCAATTATTTGTCCCATTTGAAATTAGCCTTGCGGGGGTATTAGTCCCATTAGGACAGTTCTAGTTGCATTTGTTGTGGTTTTGCCAGCAATCAATTTACTAGAGAGAACATTAACTTTTTGTCTAATGATATGCGATATCTTTTAAAGAATTTACTACATATATAGTATTGAATTTGTACTAGGGAGTATTATAGTACAAGCATCATCTTTTTTCAGTGATTACCTCCAATTGTTGAGGACTCTCTGTTTCATGACCAACTTCAAAACCTACCCAGTGATTGTTGTGGATACCGTGGAGACAGACAAAGACTCCTCAGATTAATATGACCGGTTATATACATGTATCTATTTATCATCAGCTTTTATATGCATGGATATGTTATCAATAAAATTTATTTTCTTACACTCTTTCTCTGTTGTTACTCTGTCTTAATGCTGAACACTGCTCATAAATAGGCACTGTCACGCAGGTATATAAACCCTTCGATTTCATTTCACCCGGTTGCACACCTGAAATTTTTGTTTGACAAGTAGTACATGTATTCCTTTTATGGTTTGAGATTTTGTGCATATATATCTTGTTTCATGTGTATTTTCTGTTTGTAAATTATGTCTTTTCCTGTTTATTTCATGTAAGTATTCTCCTGGCTTGGAAAAAGTGTGTAAAATTTGATAATTTCATCGCGACCGAGTAACACAGTGGCGCAAGATGTACGTCCACACAGGCGAGACCTCTACAGCGAAATAATTTAAACTTTTAAGAGGTCTGTGGATTTTATAGGGGTTGTAGTAATAGTGGAGATGAAAGAGAAATATGTGTTCAGATTTAAGATCATAAAAAAATGATCTACTTCAAAGAAGATCAATCTTTGGTACATTAGGCTGTGATGTTTCACCTCACTATGGAATTTACACACTTTTTGTACATCCCTGATTACATCTCATTTAAACTATAGACATCAGTATAATTGCATGGACTTGGTTGGAATATGAAGATATTATTACTTATTAGGTCCCACAAATTTCTTTACACAGTCAGTAACAAACCTAATAAGTGTTTTGTTTTGTCGAGGACCTAAAGTTTGATATGTAAACAAACAGAAGATAATACATGATATTAAAATTCATTGCTTAATTCTCTAATTTTTCAGCTTTCTCGTCAGTCATCTGTGCAAACCTGGATGCCATATTGTAGGATCATAATATTATGTCACGAGCAAAGGGGGGTCACTCTTAATATTTTGGGGCTTAAAAATCAAAGGTATGGTTGAACATTTGTGTAAAAAATCAGCTTAAATAACGTTACGTCCGCCATGTTGCCGTATAAATTTTGACGCTCGCTGTGTAAAGAAATTTATAAGGCAATCATGTGACGCTATTCATCCAATCGAGACGTCGAGACATTCCAGTCCGAGGCAAAACAATAAAAAATGTTGGGGTAATTCTATATCTCTTGGGTATACCAGTAAATATGCAGCTATAGCTATCCTTTGTCCTTTGGCTGCAAAGCTGTAGTTTTCAAGATATGTGGATGACTGTCAAGATTATGGCAACTACATTAGTATAGTTAGAATGTCCACCATTGGACTCTGGATTAGCATTTTTATTGAACTACATATACATGGGTTCACCTTCAAGATGTATTTATTCATTTAAGAAGACTTGTTATGAAATTGTAGCTTCTGGTTGTAATCTTAATGTTTTGGCTTTATTGTGTTTTATTAGCCAGATGAATTTTTGATGATACCCCATTAAATTATTTTCACTTTGAGAATGTTATTGTACAATGTATTATGATCTCTTATATTTACATTCCATATGGAAGTGTGCACAACTCAATTTGTTTTCACACCCCATCACAGTTATGAGACTTCATCTTTCAAAATATAATGATTCAATTTGAAAGGCTTAAAGAGGTATAAGATATACATTGTAACTGATCAAACACTGACGACTTAAGAACTGTGTTAAAGAAAAACTTGGTTATATATCCCAGATAAAAACATGTCCAAAAGCTGTGCAACTTTTCTTTCTTGCTTACCAGACCAGCACTTTTTATGTGAAAATCCATACTGGATGATGAACAAACAAGTGAATAAAAAAAATAACCAGTTTGTTTTCATAATCTTCACATATACCTTTATTTACAAAATACTGTACTCAATATCACACATATAATTTAATGTACAAAGGGCAAGGAAAAATCCAAGAATAATTGATCCCCTTTGTAAAATACTTGATAGATCTAGTAGATTCTGCAAACTTGCTTGATGAGGCATGATTTACAATCCCATGATGGTAAATATTATGTCAATAAGATTAGAAATTTTAAAAAAGTTTCACAACAGTACATTAATGGACGTGCAGTGCAAGCTTTGATCTGGCAACAGATCTAAACAGACAGACAGAAGCAGTGAGATATAAAGTCTAAAAGGGGGCAATCTGGACGGTTACTGGTATCCCTGCAGCTTGAGAGTGGTAGGGTACCTAGTGCGCACACTGACACACTTGTCTCTATCAATGAATATACTGTTCTTCTTGCAGGCAATTTCCTTCTCCAGAGCCATCCTGTTATCCTGGAGGTCCTTTCGGGAGTTCTCGGCATTGTTCAGTTGTTCGGTTAGAGCATCAATAGACTGAGCAATTTCATTCACCTCACCCACCAATCTGAAAAATCAAAATGTTGTTAAATTTTGCCTGATAAATCAAATACATATAATATTTATACAATGCATCATTTTGTTGTTATTCTTTACAGTGATATAGATCAAGGAGAAATTTAGAATATAACTCTCTTCATTTAACATGCTGAATTTATCTAAAGACAAAATACTAGTAAACAGAAAAACTGCATGCATCATCTGTTGATGTAACCATTAACAATTTGAATTTCAGGAAAAGCCTCCTTACTTATATTGTACTGGGTCACGGCAGAGCTCGACTCCAGGCCTGTATGTGCGGTTGTTGAGGCGAGTTTGAGAAACCTTCATTGGATTTTCCTTATCTCTGATTGCCTTCCTAAGCATATCAATGTTCTTCTCCATCTGGCAAATTTCATCACACATCTGGAAAAAAATTTTGATTTATTAATTGCAATAAAGTTCAGAAAAGGTTAGGGGGAATGAATGAAGAGTACATGTAAACAGGTGAAGCTTCCATGAAATATTGATAACAATACCTTTCTGAGATTTTCTTCCATTTTAGATTTAGCATCCTCCATTTCTTCAAGGCGTTTCTGGAAGCAGACATCCACTGTGTCACACTGCTCTCGCATGTCTCTGGAGGTGTCCGACAGAATGTTATCGATCAGCTGTCTCAGCTGAATGGACGCCATCCTCTCGTGCTCTGCTCGGACAATGTTGTCATGTGTAAACTGGGCCCAGGATTCAGGAGTAGACTGACTATAAAAAGATTAATCCATTGCTCAGATGTCAGAGAGGAAATACATGTACAACTTTATTTTTTCAATTGATTTACTAAAATTTTCTTCTTGTTTTTCTGTTAGTCATTGGTATTTCATCTGTCAACATTGTTTTACATTTGTGAGGTCTTGCAAGTATTTTAAAGTTAGACCTCAGGTAATAATGAATGATAGATTGATAATTTATTCCTTACATCTCCTCAAACTTGGCTGCACCAGAGTAGAACTGCTTATCAGTGTGCTCATTCCTGAGGGCACCAGATTTGCTATCAATCTCAAGAGCCTCTTTTTTATCACTCCAGTCCATTTCAAGATTTTGTTTTGCATTTCTATTTAACCTTGATAAAAAAAATTATTGGTATGGTGAGTATCTGGTGGATTCTTTTACAAAACACACAAATGGCTAAGACATCAAGAATTTTCAAACTACTCACTTTATTTGCTTATCGGACTGGTCAATTGTTTTCTTGAGCAAATCTTGAACATTGTTGATAATTTCAACTTCCTGAAAGTAATTATTTAGTACACATGAATTAATGTATTCAAATTAATTACTCTGTATCAAAAGTGTCAGATTAAGGATTTTAAAGATTATATATTTTTGCAATTCTCATTTAGAACGTTTAATTTAATAACTTACTTTAAGTAGTCCAAGTTCTACGTTATCCTGTACCAAATCTACACCTTGTCTTCTCTGTCGGCAGTTCAAGTTATCTGTGGCTATGTGAAGAGGAATTTCTGTAGCACGCAAAGCATTTTCCAATCTTTTCTTCTGTGACAACAGCAGATCAGTTTCAGAGATGACATCTTGTATTTCTCTTTCTAATTCAAATTTCCAAAAGTTAATATCTTGAATTCTCTCTCCCAACTTCTTTGTCACCTCTGTTTGCGTTTTGTTTGTAATAGCCTCTGTTTCGCTGGCCGTTCTCTTAGATTCATGGCGAATTCTCTCAGCATTATCTCTGTCGACAAAAGATTGATAATACTTAGAATAATTGCTTTCGTGCCACTCCGGAGGGTTATACTTTGAAGCCCTGAAACCCATCGTGGAGATTCCCATATCGTTTCCTGTGTTGCCCGTGTAAGTGATTTCCATATCAGCATTACGAGAGCCTCCTGATGTTTCGGCGATCTGCACTTGTGGCCTCTCCGGAGGGATTTCCCTGCTCATTAATGTTGCTGTGGCCATGATTTTTGTTCAATTCCAATTTATGATAGTCAAACACTCGTGTCACACTCACATGTGTGACCAGAAACTCCACTAAAACTAGAGGAGTCTACCTCACTACCAACTTGATAAAATGGTTGTTGTTGGTCGCTATGGCAGACACGACTTCCGGTGTAGTCAAGAAGATCACGTGGCTATTAAAATAAGAACGATAACTCGTAATACAAAAAGAAAATCAAAGTACAGAAACTATTCATGGGAAGAACTGCGAACGCTAACGCCCGTTTCCCGCCTACATTTTACATCCAAATATTTCGGAATTTCTGTCAGATATTTAAAAACTAAGTTTTCTACTAAAAAGAATAATCAAATATTTATCAATTTATATCAAAATAAAATTTGTAATCAAATTAATTATCTTTAAACAAAAGTTTTGCTAACGCGGGGTCTTAAAAAAATTTCATTGAAATCGGTCTCTATGAGTGAGGAAATATTTTTAGCGGACAATATGTGCATAAAAACTTAATTATAACATATTTCCGATATATATTAAAGAAAAATTTCATTTTTATTCATATCTGTTAATTATTTTTCGAAAATTTACAAAGCAAAATTCTTTTTTTGGAATGTATTTCGGTCTGTAGACATATGTTCCCCCCTGTGAAACAACAAACCCTTTGGTAAAAATATGCTAAATAACAATCATTAAATCCCCTCAAAGGGAATTTTTGTTTCACGGGGGGGGGGGGGGGAGATGTTTTAAAAAACATTTCCGTTTTCCGTTATTTTCTATTATGAAATGACCTATTTTAACCCAAAATACAAAGTTATCACTCTTTGTTTGACCAAATCATTTTTATTTAATGAAAATATACATAAATGTTTACATTATAATTAAAAAAATAACTTTGATTAGACAACTTTCAAAAAATTACTTTTAGTTAGGCGGCTAAACAATGCTATTGTTCGCAGTCCTTTAACTGATCCAAATGCAGTAGTCAATATCTAGCGGATGCAAAGACTAACTAATACAATGATATAACTGTTTCGCTAAACCATTCCCTGTCCCTTTCTGTTATTTATGTCTCTGGCCGTTGCACAATGATATTTTTCATGACTTTGGACTGAAGTCATGAAAAATACCATTGTGTGATGGAATAGGGGTAAAACTAATGTACGTAACATACATATATTCCGTACTTTAATTGTTATTTTGATTCAATCCTTGCACTTTAAACTGCTTGCAAAATCTGCAATTGATCAATTCATTGAAAATTAATGTGATAATATCTGTACAATATAATTAAATTTTACCTCTCACGTTTATTGTGCACCGTTTTAATAATTGTCGAGGTATTTTCTGATATCAGAAAATGATTTTTTTGATATCGAATTTCTGATATTAGAAAATTATTTTTTTAAATCAGAAAATCGATTTTCAGACATTGTTTTTTTATATCACAAATATGGGGCGCTGTTTTATACGAGGTGCTGGTTTAATATTTTTGTTGTATTTTCTGATATCAAAAAATAACTATTTGATATCAATAATTCGAATTATTGATATCAAAAACTAATTCTTGATATCAAAAAGTCTTTATATTAAAATTCTTTATATCAAAAAATCTATTTTCTGATTTCAAAAACTCATTTTTGATATCAGAAAATGGATCCTGTTTTCTGATATCAAGAATTCCAATTTTTGATATCACAAAATCATGTTCACTCTCTGTATCCAAAGCAAGCTCTGATTCATTTACATAGTTATGCAAGGTAGAACTTGAGGCACTGTAAGCAGCTTGCTATGCAAATATAATTTTTGTTGTACAGCTCCATTTCTTGTGACCTTGAACTTGACATGCTGTAATCTCAGGTCACATGCAGATTTTTGGTCAAGCTTTAAATAAATAAATAAGCTTTAAATAATTTTTAATGACAAGATATGGCCAAGGCAGGAACTGTGCATTTTTTAAGTGGCCATGTTCTTGCACAAATGACCTTGTGTCTAGATCATGACTGACCCTCAGGTCATAAGCAATCTTTATGGGAATTTAAACTTCCAGTGTTTCTCCATAAGAAAGGTATAGAGTGAAAACAAATTATGCATTTTTCCAGTGACCTTGAATTGCACAAACAACATTGGGTCAAAATCACAATCATGCAAACCCTTGGGTCATAAGCAATCTTTTGTGTGAAAAAGGAATGGTTCATACTGTCAGAATATAGGAAATACCAAAAACACAGTGCTGGATTAAAACAGTATGTTTATTCACACACTGAGGATACTCTCAGCAGAAATCTGCTGCTTATACAACATGATTGATGACATACACAATGAAATCATGTAAAAAGAGAGAAAGAGATAGATGAATGATCCCATAAGTTTGTCATTTGGACATGCAGGACTACTGTGTTTAATTATTTTAAAAAAGATGACCAATATGTCTGTATTGATACATTTCTTGAAATTTTGATGGCATTATAAACATCCCATATTTGTGCAATAGTTATCTTTAATGGAAGGAAAACTTTGTTCTTCAACTGAGATTGACACCACAACCTTGTTTATCTGAACAGCAATTACAATTTCAAGTTGCAACAATTTAATATACCAGGTACACCAATGGAAAAGGATAAAAGATCCATATTTAAAAATGTTCTTTTCATTTTTAACAACAAATTCATAAATGAAAACTTTTTCTCACAACAAACAGATCAAGATCAATTTTACAGTGTTGGTAAATTATTGAATAATTATCCACTTTTTGCACAGTTGTTTTTGTTCTTTTTGAAAATGTACATTTGAATTTTCATAAAAAAAACTATGTATAAAAAAATCTTTCATAACAAGCCAATTTAAAAATTTAATCCTAACACTTAATGGCAATAAAACAAATGCAAGAACAAAAAGAAAGTAAAAAAAATTACACTTAATGCACAAAGCAATAACAGTAGATGTTAGGACGAGTAACAATAGATTCAGTGCTATTTTATAAGAACATCTAACACCACCATATTCTACAACAAACTGTTACAGTCAAGTATAATTCATTCTGGATCATTTATCATTTTGAATTCTGTTGTGGTCATATTGCACATAATTCACACAATGCAGAATTGAAAAGAAAAACCATAACAAATAGAGTATCTGTTATTATTAATTTTATATTGATTGCTGACAGAACTTTTAATTTCAATCTGAAGAAAGCAATAGGTCGCATCGGAGCTGCCTTATCTGCAATGTTGGCTATGAAATAATCACAAAATGAGCACTATAGCTGGTTCTGTACAAAACTGGTTCCGCACAATATCTCTGAACCTCCACTCCACAGTACCGTCAAATTTATTTCATGATAACTCACTTGAATACCAAGTGCAGATATTGAATAACTTTATATGTACACTCACACAAATAACGCTATCGTCTGTTGCTATTTCGTATCTCTGAAAACCTCCACTTTAGTTTATTATATGCTTCAGGATTTCAAATATGTCATTGTCATGATTTTAAAATCCATTCTAAAATGACAAAAATCATGGGTAATAAATCTTATCCAAAATATTCCAATTTGATAAAACTCTTCTTTCTATTCTTTAGTTTCGTCCTTAATTTCTAGTTTGATCTGTTTAGCTTCCGTGTGCTCTGAAGCGTGGCCATTGTTTTCTGTGTATTCCTCAGCTTGTCGTTTAGATGTGAGGGTAACAGGGACACCAGCTATTGTAGTCACCTTGAACAGAATTTTCAGACATTAAGTATTACACATACTTACTTTAACAAGCAGAAATTGATAATTTAAAAAAAAAAATTATTCATCCTTCTTTGATAACAACTATTATAACAAACCAAAATCAATTTCAACAAGCAAAGCCAAAAAATTAATGTGATGTTTAATGCCATATTCAATAGGGAAATGACACTATTTTCTATTAAAAGTTTACATGAAGTGATAAATACACATTATTCCTCATCATCTCAAACAATTGCCATATTAGAACTCAATTTCTAGTTTTATGGTAATCACTTAACAACCATAAATCTATCTTAAAGCCCTTTGGGCTTTATAGGATTTGATCCCCCCTGACCAAAATGATCAGCACATTATACTTGAAGAATGATTCCTTATACCTTAATAAAAGATCATAAAAAGGGTGATAACTCTGTCAATAAAAATTTGTTTATCCTGAGAATTTTAATTAAAAATTTCCCGGCCTTAAATTTGCTTTATTTACAAATACAGATCTCTATAGATATTATGTTATTTCTTACCTACCATTCAACATGTTTAATACTTTCATCATGTACATGTTTATTGCATTAGGCTTTAAATGCAAACAAGTACAACAACAAATTTTCAACAAAATGTATCATATCACATGAATTATCTCAACACACACTGATCTAGAGCTAACTAAAACATCAGTATAAGAATGGTTTGCTTACCAACAACTGTTGCTGTGGGACGTGAGAACCAGAAGTGCTGACAAGCTGCACAGCTGACTGGGGAAACAGAGTGATCCCCCCTGCTTGAGATGTGACTGGCTGGCTGAGGATGGTAGCTGCCTGGGTCTGGGCCGGAGGGGCAGCAGACATCACAGTGATGGGCTGACCGGGCTGCTGCTGTACGATGCCCATGTTCATGCCTTGCCCACTTGTGAGATTTCTAACGAGTGTCACAGGCTTAAGGCCTCCTGCTGACACTACTGCTTGAATTTTCTCTACAAGGTTAAGAAGATTCCCTTAAATAATAATATTCCTTTTTCAGTGCTATTAAAATGAGATTTGGTTATAACTGATAACCTAAGTGCCATGCTAAATCAAGCTTGGCTGGGGTTTCAATAGTTATTTTTAATCAAGCATGCATAAAAAAGTATTTTTATTTTGAAAATGGCTATTGTTAGATGTGGAGAACCCCCATTTTTTATGCACTTTCTTTTAAAAGTTGATTGATTTTTATTAACTTGCAATACATGCTCAAGAGAGGAAAGTGAGCCATGTGTCACAAATAAAAACACATACTAATACCTGCTGCTGGGCACTAATTATGCACAAGCTCGTACTTTGTCTTAAAGT